>NC_053124.1:10574307-10621807 GCF_010015445.1 Perca fluviatilis | reverse complement strand
AGCAATACGCCAAGAATTCCCCTGAACACACCTCCCTGTAAGACCACCACGCCTATGGGCGCAGGTGCATTTGCTATTTAAACGACGCTGGACGGGAAATTGGCGTCGGTCTTAAACTAGCAAAGACACTTGCATCGGGCTTTGTGCTGTGCTGTGCCGGGTGCAAGATAGGGCCCTCAGGCATAATATGCTATTAGCGGCTAATTTAACCTCAAGCCTCTACCCTTTATCAGAGATGAAGAGCAGGTTGCGGAGTTCCTTTCTAACCACACGCAGATTTTTGACGAACGCCAGTTCATCCGGTTTGTCTAAACTCAAACCGGTTTAAGCTTGTACGCACGACCGGACCAGTATAACTGGAAATCAACCCAACTCTAATCCCAAACCTGTTGACAGACCTAATGTGTAAAATCAGTCGTTTCCCCCTATCCGACTATGTTGAAAGTTACATCATCATGTCACAATGAAACAGTTGTATGTGATATTATTATTTATATATATATATATATATATATATATATATATATATATATATCAGAAAAGTCAGCACTTATAAAAAATATTGATATTTGATAGGAAATTGATTCCAATGTCTCCTCCTCCTTATCCTCAGTGTAGCTATGTGCGCTTGGTGCATCACGTTCCCATACCACACTTGTGTGTAAGTTGCATACTGGATCATGATTGGCTTCCAAACTAGTTGTGATGTAACAAAGTCATGATCAAAACACATGTTAAACTGAACTTTAATGGGAGCAAAGCCGATGAATGTGAAACCGAGTCTTCTAGTGTCAAACTGCACATCCATCCATATGCTCGAAGCTCAAAGCTCAAAGATCCAAGTGAAGTAACAATAACCAGAACACATTTCTGGGTGGAGGGGGACTTTAAGTAATGCCGAACTGCAGAACTTACAATGGAAGTGTAATTTGAGATCCTGACTAAAAAGTGTTGCAACAAATATCAGTATAAATCCGCATTAAAGTATTTAGGCATTAGTCAGAAGTAATGTGAATAAGTGACTTGGTCTCCAGCCATCCTCAAAACCAACAGACACACACAACCGACTAAAATAACAAACGGCAGTTCCAGGAAGTTAGAAAAGTAGGAAATTGACCTCCTGTTTCTGTGTTCGCTCTAAATCATTTCCTCTTTCTCCTTCCTCTCCGCAGGATACTGTTACATGGACGTGGCAAGGTCCCGCAGCGTGAGTGTTTGTCTTTGTCACACACACACACACACACACACACACACACACACACACACACACACACACACACACACACACACACACACACACACACACACACACACACACACACACACACACACACACACACACACACACACAGCTTCTACTGCCCTCAGTTAAGTATGTAGTTAAAACACCAGTGACCTGTTTTCCATTAAGAACCTCCATTATTTCCAGTATCTCTTGTCTCCATCCATCATATTACTTTTCTCTTCCTGATACTATTTTGTCCTGTATAGACAAAGCCAACTCTTCTGTCTTCCAGGTTCAAGATCCTATGGCTCACTCTGTGCCAACCTCATAATCCCATGGAGATAGAGGTGAGAGGTTTAGTACGCCTGAAGTCAGTTCAGTTGTGTTTACTTTTCTTTGGTACGGTATATTCAATCTTCTTTTGCTCTCAGTTTGGAAAGAATGTGATATGTGTAATTCCATATTCATTTTTATAGCGTGTATTAGTACACAGTTTCATGAAAGGACAACAACATTAAAAGGATATTGGGGTTGTGGTTGACTTTGGTGAATCTGAACTAACCCTATAAAACACCAAAGTCCCACAACACACAAACAAAACTAACCGATCGAAACAGCGGTATACCAGCAAGTTCCGTGTTGTGCGACGCAGAATTACTATTTTTGTCGAAATGTAAAGCAGTCAAAATATTCTAAATATAGCGTACACTTAAACTATTATTGATTTTTCTAAGGTGGCTCTAACACGTTTAGCTGCTGCCCCCGTCCACATCAGTGCATTGCTTAGCTTCCCTGCCTGGACTCCCGTCTGCTTCTCCCTATCCCTTTAAGTTGACATTCTCTCTTTCCTTAGTACTTGCCTATTTATACTCCATCAAAAGAGGAAAAGGAAAACCCTGCCCTGTTTGCCAACAATGTCAGAAAGCTCATGGCCAAGTAAGTGCATGTGTAAGTGTGTTTGCATGAGTGTCTCTGACCAGCGTCTGATCATCCACACCTGCTTGTTTTGGGTGTTTGTAACACCCAGACAGAGTGTAAAGGGCCTCCTAAACCTTTTCCCTCCGTCCTGTTAGAGCACTGGAGCTGCCACTCACAGACTTGTCCTTTGATGACCGTGAAATCAGCCTCGCACGGGGCCCACTGCGCATACATGACCTCAGCAGCCTGCTGGAGTTCCACCAGCTGGTGTGCCGCTTGGGGTGAGTGAAGGGACTGGATCGACTGGTCGGACTGGGTGGAGGGGTGGGGGGGTTGTGATCCAAGAATGGGTCACTGAAGGTGAAGAAAAGATGACCCCTATTGGTGGCAGGGCACACACACACACACACACACACACACACACACACACACACACACACACACACACACACACACACACACACACACACACACACACACACACACACACACACACACACAGGGATATCCTGTCCTCAGGAATAATATGATTCAATCAAATGAGTAGAAGGTTTGATATTCTATAGCACAGATTTTCTGTCAAGACTGAATATTGCCACAGATATTAGTTCTCTGCAATCAGGTTATATAGCCAGCGGAGCCATTAAAATAGGAAAACTCTCAGATATCTGCATCACAAGGGGTGGGGAAAATGTTATATGTATCGTGATTTATTTATTTATTTTTTAAAGGAAATAAAAGACAGTTCAAAGGAAATTAAAACTCCAGTAAAATCATGAAAGGCTCTCCAATTAAAGTATGTTTTCAGAAGGGACTTAAAAGAAGCCCCTGACTCAGCTGATCTGAAATCCTCGGGCAGATCGTTCCAGAGCCTTGGGGCCTGGACTGCAACAATCTGTCCCTTCCTTTTAGTCTTCCGCCAGGACTCTGGAACAGACAATAGACCTCTGTTTTAGGATCTCAAAGAACGTACTGGCACGCACAGCACAGAGAAGTCAGAGAGGAAGAGAGGCCATGAAGTCTTAAAAATAGTCAGTCAAATTAAATTAATGAATTATCATTCGTTCATTAAAATCGATTCTAAAACATACCAGTGTAAAGAGGCTAGAACGGGAGTGATGTGACCACGCCTATTGGTTCTGGTTTAAAGCTTGGCTGCAGAGTTCTGTACAGTCTAGAGTCCATCAATACATTTTTGGTTCGGGCAAGTAAAGAGGCTGTTGCAGTAATCCTGGCGTGAACAGATGAAGGCGTGTAAAATGGTCTCTGTGCCTTTTTTAAAAAGTTTAGATGGATTGTATTTTTGAGAATTTGCTAAGATGATAAACACATGATTGCACAAGCTCTGTGGTGTGCTGCTCAAAACTTGATTACCGTGAAACCAGGCAACAGGCTTGTTGTGATCCAATAGGGGGCCGTGATGTGATTTCTTTGTATTTTCCTCTCTGGTCCACTGTGTATTAACAGGCTGAGAGCAGGAAGAACAGACAACGTGCTGGAGGAGCAGGCCAGAAGAGCCAGAAAGCTGCGGGGAGACAGGCAGAGTTTAGAGGACTTTGCCCAGTTCCTCAACCTGCCAGTTACAGACACACTCACACAAGTCCACAGCCTCTTTGACCAGGTAAACACAGACCGATTCAGCTACAGTTTTTTTTTTTTTTTCATAAAAAAAACACAGGCAAGTAACAGATAATGATAATGATAATGATAATGATTACTTGTTAACTGGTAAAAGAGGACATATGGAACAGTAGAAAGGTTAAGATTACAAGATGATGTTGGTCCAGCTAAATTGTATAGCAAGATGTTCTAAACACTGGGAGCTCTAATAAAAAATACTTTAGTCATGTTTAGTTATTAGCCACAAAAAAAGTTGTTTTTATGCATTCAAATACCTTTTATATTGAGCCAGAGGCCAGACCTCTCTGAAAGTAATTTGAAAATTGAGAAAAGTCACTTGGCAAAAGAGATCATACAGAAACCGAAAAAAGTATTTTAAGTGCCATGGCACTAATATTAGGGGAATATAGCAGATTATCATAACAGCTCAAATATTTGGGCTGATGGTATCAATGGCCTCCTACAGCAATTTAGTTAGCGGGCAGTCTCGCACTGCCAGACCTTCCTCCACAGTGTGGCACAGGAGGGTCTGGCTGGTCCACAACGTGCTCTGGTTTATTGGCTTTTCTTTAAACCAATCTCAATCGTCTTGGGCGGTGCTAAGTACCGGGCGGAGCCACGGTACTGCTGGAAAATAGCCTCGGGAAGGAACTTGTTTTGCTGGAACAAAGAGATCTGAGGAGCAGTTAACCATAGTCCTCATAAATCCACCGGAGTTTAGAATGACAACACAAAGAAAGAGGAAGGTAAAGGACATCCGGCTGAAAAGGGTGACATCCGGTGGGATTTCCGGCAGCACCGGAGCAATCCCGGAAGTGGAACTTCCTGGATATAGGCTAGTTAGCAGGTAGTTATTTTAAGTTTTTAGAAATCCCAGTTAGATCGGAGAAGTTTGCTGCTTATGCATCATTGTGAGGTTCCTGATACCTTAACATGTTGTCATTTTAAATTGTCCTGACAGTGATTTATACATCTTCAGTTATTGTTTGGCCTTCCTACCTTTTTTAGTTTTTAGGTCTTGTGTGTGTGTGATAATTTAGACAGGGCAGTGTTTCAGATTACGTCTTCTCTACCTCTTTCCTAAAAGAGCTTCAGTGTTTTGATAGCGACAGTGTCACTGATTCAAAGCACCCAAAGGTCTTAACCACTGCTGTTACTTTTTGTCTTATAGCTGATATACTTAACTGTTTCGTGTGTTGGAACTAGTCTGACAATGACTGATCAGCTCCCCCGTATGGAGAATAGGAACTCTGCTAAATGCCAATAAGTTAAATTAGGCGTGATTGGGGCTTTGCATTGATAAACGACCAAGCTAACTTTAACTTTTGTGTGAAAATGTGTTTTGAAATGCAAGATGCTGTTTGTCCCGTTGAGTTTAGATGATTTTAAGCTAGAGAGGATTACAAATGACATGTTTCATCCAGGATCCTATTTGTTCCTTTGCTACTGCTCACGATATGTTGTGTTCCCAGCGTGGAGATGGGCAGATTGACATCAGACACTATATCATTGCTCTGTCTACCGTTCATCGACCATCAAAGTCAATGGAGACCCTCAAGTTGGCCTTTAAGGTGAGCACCTTTACCATTGAATCTGGTTTGACATAGGTTTAATGCCATTGCACTAAATATACATATGTTGTTCTGCAGATGTATGAGAGCGAGGAGAACGGGTACGTCCTGGAGGAGGAGCTCGCCGCCATCTTGGAAATAATGTTGGGAGTGAAAGAGGTGGAACTTTCAGGTCTGTTTTTAACGCTTGACAGACCTGACTCAGCGAAGATCACATACGGTAGGGCTCAGTGTGTGTCATTCTACTTTAGTACAAAATGAATAATGATACCTTTTGTACATACGAGAACATTGTGGAGATGATTGACATGCATCCATGAGCGTGTTCCCGCTTCCTCCGTGCTGTCACCATCACATTTGATTTCTTCTTGGCTTTACTGAAGAGGATAA
The DNA here is from genome assembly GCF_010015445.1 of Perca fluviatilis. Taxonomy (NCBI): domain Eukaryota; kingdom Metazoa; phylum Chordata; class Actinopteri; order Perciformes; family Percidae; genus Perca; species Perca fluviatilis. Next base: position 10,616,083 of record NC_053124.1, on the reverse strand, counting down.
GTACCGTCTGTTGAGGATTTTACATCCACCATCTGTCTCTTCCGGAAACTGTCAAAACTTCTCTGTACACTTTGTCTTATGTCCTATAAGCAACAAGCAATTTCTCCGTTTAACATTAAAAAAATCCAGCAGATTTCCACATCTGCACATATTGTAAAATGCAGTGTACAGACGAATGAAAGCTGGTTTGGAATCATAGTAATTATACTAATGCTTCTTACAAAAAAAACATATTGCTGTTAAAATGCTATACATCGCTCCATAAAGGCCCCATATTGTAAAAAGTAAGATTTCCATGTATTTCATTTTATTCATTATAATGCAGGTCGAGATGCTATACACATACTTTGAATACTTTCTGAAGTATCAAAACGCTCATTCCACAGAGAAATGCACACAGCCATATTTAGTGTCTTCAAACGAGCCGGCAGGACTTCTGTATGGTTGTGATGTCACAACTTAATGATATATAGGTAGAAAGTGCCGCTACAGTCATTCCCCGTCTACAATGACGGTGCAGAGATGCGAAAGACCCGGAAACGCTGACCAATCAGAGCAGACTTGGCTTTTTAGGGAAGGGGGCTTAAAGGGACATGCGCTAAAACTGAGTGTTTCAGAGAGAGGGTACGAGGGGAAAATAAAATGTGACAATGAAAATTGAAGCATGCAAACATGTTCTAGTAGAAACCCAAAATACAAGTTTAAACCTGAAAAAGAGCATGCTATGTCTCCTTTTAAATTGGAAATAATAGCTTTCTTCTCCTCTTTACCAAACAAATGAAAGGACTTTGATTGAAGATGTAACCTTACATCGAAACGTTAGTCACTGTTATGCACCTTACGAAATAAAAAATTAAGTAAGAAGACCTCTGTGTTGCACCAGCAAATTTTTTGTTACTCTAAATTAAAAAGCTATCGGACATGTTTTATAATGTAAAGTCCTAACATTCACTGACAGTAGTAATAACATTTATCACCATTTTCTGTTTTGCCCCCTTTTGCAGATGAACTTCATCATTATATAGAGCAGCACCCGTACTTCGTCCAGGATTGCCTCGATTTTCAAAACCATCCGCGCAAATTCGGGCCACCGAAGAGCTGCAACGGCCAAAAGCACAACAAAGAGGACTGAAGAATGGACTATAATGCAACCAAAGTCCATTCTATTGACTCTCTTCTCTATCCGATGTTAACAGCATCTCCAAATGCTTTCCTTGCACCTCTGTGCCTTTTTTAAGTAAGGGTAAAGAAAGAAATAGACCGAGCATTAACAAAGTTGTAAACATTGAGGATAGAGCAGTGCAGCACAGGATGGAATCGCTTATCTCAGTTTTCTTCTGAACTTTCTTTTTGCCTTCCTTTGTATTTTTGTTCCCATTATGATATAAAAAACACTTTTTTTTTGTGCTGCAGATATATTATTTATTTTTTACATTTATATTATTTGTATTTTCTTTTAGCCCTTTTGTCTGATCTCAGACAAATGGACATCGTGCTGCTATCAGTGCACATAGAAACATAGAAACCTAATTTCAGGTAAGAAGGATCAGGATATAAATCATGCTGCCATTCTGTGCTAAGACAGATAAGACACTAAACTACATAACAAATCTGCCACTTACTGTAATCCAGAGAAATCATTCCTTACTGCAAGCAGCTGTGTCACTGCCGTAGATTTACAACCCCTTGCAAAAAAAAAAAACAGTTGACGAGGACCAGATAGTGACTTATTATATTTTGATCTTAATACCAATGAAATCATCCAGCTCTTATTTTTTTTGTAATATGAGTAATGTTATGCCTAATCTTTTTAAATGTCTATAATGTTTCCAAAAATAGTTTTTCTCCACCTTTTTTAAGGGAAATCATTTTTAACGGTCTAGTTTTTCTTAGAAAAACATTTTTTAAGAGGATGGTTGTTGAGTATTTTTGGAGCATCAAATCCTCCCAATACACAAGTGTGAGACTGTGCATTTTTTCGCCGGTTTAAAAATCGATCTCGGATGGTTTACGCTGGACTGACACATTTTATACCTTATGGCTGCAATGTTCCTGTAAAGTGTAATTTCAAGAGTCTTTAATGCAGAAACCAAAGCTCCGATTGCATTCATTTTACAAATAAAAAAAACAATCATTTTTGTGTTGTTGTCACCTACTGTCTTAATCCACTAGATGGAGCTCTGCTTTCACACATTCACTTCAGGGTGGTGTGACTTTTGGACTTCCTCAAAGGGACTTCTATATGGATCAAGTCAGTGGTTCTCAGATCTAACAAAGACCACATTAATGTTTCCATTTTATTATTAATAACTTTGTTTACTTACTCAGTTGTGGTTTCTATGTTCAAGTTCTTTGTGTTTCCCTTTTTGATCACTTTAGGTGATCATCCGATACATTTCTCCAGACTCTACCTCCCTGCTATTGCTTTCATAATGGTTCATCTTTCCTGAGTCCACATGGTGGTGCTAGCTCCCTTTTAATTAAACACACCATAGAGCCCATGCACCGCTGCCCACCTGATGGACAGGAAAAGCATTACCTCATCCCTTCCTTTCATTCCTTCAGGTAAAAATAGACAGATTAAGCCTGGGCGTTGATGAAAGAAACCTACAGAGGAGGTGTGGAAGCAGGGAAAGAGGGATAGAGATGGAGGAGAGAGACTAAATGGATCGTTCTGCTCCAAATCCAATTCCTAATAGCTGGAGGGAGGGAGGGAGGGTGGGTGTTAGGAGGGAGAGGAAAACAGTCAAAGAAAGAAGAGAGGCAGAGGGGGAGTGGAGATATCACGTCTAACAATTAAGACCTGCCTTCAGGGTCCAAAGAAGTAGCTTTGTTGAGAACATATAAATTGCTCATTGAGCAGAGCCTCTCTGCAGTCTCTCTCTCAGATACTCCTGCCTCCAGGGAATCTGCCATGAAAGAAAGCAGCCACAGCCCACCACATACTGTAGCAGGGCTGGAATCTGTTCACAGTATTCGAGGATCCATCTCCATCAGTCATCCTGGCCAAGCAAATCTTCCCCCCTATACAGTAAACACAAACCTGGAACTAATCCAGGTGACTGTAGTTGAGGAAACATCACAGTACAGCCACTGGAGATGAGCCTCTTGCTATCATATCTATCATAGGTAGCATACCTATGATAGCATAGCTAGGTCTTTGAGAGGATACACCTTCCTAGTATTTGTTTGTGGTGCTAAACCAAAGTTCCAACGTTGAATACCCAAAGGTAATAAGGTAGCGCACACACACATAGATCAAGTTGACCAATGTCAATTTAAAATCAAGCCTTACGTGATCGCGCACCCACTCCTCCACGCAGTTGCTAGTAGTCAAGGAGGACACGGAGGATTAAAAAAAAATGGGCTCTTCAGAAGAGGTAATTATCTTCACTCAAGCTTCTGCGCGGGGAAGTCACCGGACGACACAATCTTCTAAACATAGCCATACTGAGAGATACAGAGAGAGTTGTGTGGAGCTGATAGTTTTAATTAGCTTTGTAGCAACTCATTTGGCAATGGCTTGCATGTAACGGACGTTCATTAATATACAAAAAGTTACGCACTAAAGCTTTAAGAATAAGCCAATTCTTATGTGTGTGTGTGCTACCTTTTTATACATTAATACGTATGCCTGGGAATTATTTTCTCTGTGCCAGGATGTGCAAGTCTGCATTGGCAGTTCTTTTGAATAGGCCGACAGGTTTTAATACAGAATAATGTGACCGTACAGGTTTTATCAAATGGGACCTAAGTCTGAAACATCTGTCTGGGGTATGTGGCCAGATTGTGGAGTAGTTCAGTTAAAAAAAATATATAAATTCAGATTTTATTGAAACAAATATTTCCACATGCTGTATTAAGTGAGTGCATGACAGCTAGTTAGCAAGTGAGCAGATAAAAGTAGTGAATACATGTTTGAAATAGATAGCCATGGATACATTGTTCAAATAGTTAAAAGTTAATGAATAAATGGTTAAAGTTGTTCGCTAAAAGCAATTGATCAATGGTGAAAATGGTTAGCTAAACGTAACAGATGGTGGGAATATATCAGACAAAAAAGGTGGGGAACCACTGATCGGAGGGACCTTGAAACAAAATGGTTTTCTTTCTTAAATTAGGATAATCTGCCCTTTAATTGAGAATAATTGTAGCTATGTTTGGACTTTCGCTGTTTAATTCCTGTTCAGCTGGCATCATTCAAGCTGCGTTTCAGTGGCTTTTGGCTGTGACCTGATTCTGCTTAACAATTCACTGCTGGTGTGAAATGTATTTTGGGTGGAATGATTGATGACACATCTGAGCAAACGTGTCTGCTGCCACTCAGCTTCATGTTGTGGTATTATCATGCTCATCAGCCTACTGACAAGTTCACTGACAAATATAGTACATGAAATCATCACTGGAGAAATGTAGTTTTTACTGTGGCAACACTATTTCACAGCCAGTCTCCCTGTTCATAAAACAACTCACTTATGTGGAAAGTATTGCCCAATTGTGAAATATGTATTCATTTTTATTATTATTATTATTTACAAGAAAATCAAAGCCCTCAGTTTCAACTGCGTTTGAATGGTCATGTCAGACTGAAAGGCAATGCTCCCATCAGGAAAGAAACATTCTAGAGGTGAATTTTCTTTTAAAACCATATGTAGTGAATAGGCCGTGGGGTGACTGGATGTTTAACAGCATTAATACAGAACATTCCACCTTGTTGTCCCTGAATGCCTATTTCACATCGCAACAGAAGCAGAAACAGAAGTTGTTACTCAGCATATTTCAGCTGATAATACATCATTGGCAAGTTTTATGATTGTGCAGCAGGACAAAAGTCTGGGGAGGCGTTAGGTAAGTTCCACTCCTGTGTTGCTGTCAACATGGCAAAGTATTAGTGAGGCTTATGCACTGTGGTGCTTTGAGCTAAATGCTACTGTCAACATGGTAACATGCTCACAATAACAATGCTTACATGCTGATGTTTACCATGTTCACTATCTTAGTCTAGCATACTAGCAGGCTTTTAACAGTTGCTAATTAAACATGAGCACAAAACACATCCTACCAAACCTAATCAATTTATTTGGTAAATGAATTGAAAGACCAACACCAATAAAGGCCTTCATTTTGCCTTCATTGTTTTAATTTCTGTGAAAAGGTAAAAAGTCAGAGAATCATCTGAGTTGTTACAATTCATCCTGTGGGGAACATGAATGTCTGTACCCAATTTTCACAACAACAGGTTTAATTTTGGAGACATTTCCCTCAAAAACTAAAATGTCGGCCCTATTATGGCGCAAGAGGAAAAGTCAGGGGTTCACTGAAGTTAAGTTAAAGTGTCTATATTATGTTCATTTTCAGGTTCATAATTGTATTTAGAGGTTATATCAGAATAGGTTTACATGGTTTAATAAAAAGAAAAACATTTTCATTGTACTGCACATTGCTGCAGCTCCTCTTTTCACCCTGTGTGTTGAGCTCTCTGTTTTAGCTACAGAGTGAGACATCTCACTTCCGTACCATCTCTGTTGGAAGTCGCACATGCACAGTTAGTACTGCTGGCTAGTCAGTTGCAGAGTATGAGGGCGTGCCCTGACAGTAGCTAAGGACTACTAGCCAGTCAGAAGCAGAGTATGAGGGCGTGCCACGCTAGCAGCTAGGCGAGCATTATAAGGTGTGTTACAAAGTGACCCACGTTTGTCTCTGAAGTAAAGGCTGGACTACAATAGAGATGTTTGGAGCAGTTTGTGAACAGTGTTTTCTGTTGGAGATGGTAAGTCCCTTTGGGGTGGACTTTGGGCTTTTTTTTGTAAACCTATAATGTGCACAAAAAAGATATATAACACAATAAAGGAAAGGGAAAAAGCCAAAAAGCATAATATGAGCACTTTAAGATACTGCATGTGGGGACCATAAACAAACCTTTGTGTCAGTCCATTGCAAGATGTTAAGATATTGTACTCAATGTGTGATAACTTTGACATCATGATGGAGCTAAAGGAAAAGTCAGGGGATCACCAAAGTCATTAGGATTCATCCTCTGGGGACCGTGAATATCTGTACAAAATGTCATGGCGGTCCATCTGACGGTTGTTGAGATATGTCAGTCTGGAGCAAGAGCAGACTGATAAACTGACACTATGACTTTGCCATCCCTAGAGTTAACCACCCTTCACCTATGCAGCCTACTGACTACTTAAGAAAGTAGGATGCCACTCCTCCTCATCTATTTGTCTCTATCTCCTCTTTTGTCAATGATGTACTGTACATTTATTAAAAAATAGTCCACATTGGGGCTTTTTATGCGATTTACTGTTGGTTCAACTCACTTTGTTCTGGTTGGGTGTAAAGAGCAGCACGACATCTGTGGGCTGTGTGTGGAGGTTTCACACTCTTACTGTATTTGTGTTTGGGCCTCACACCACATACCGCACTCCTCTTTTCCCTTACGAGGGTTTCGTGCACTGCCTGCTCCAAAAACAGTGATGTAGGTGTTGAAGGAGGGATGCATGCTTGTATCAGACTCTTCTTCTTCTCACTTTTCATGTTTTAATAGTCCAACCCGCTCACTTTTGAACATCTCTCCTCCATGTTATATCCAAATATGTTTTCCTTTTTTGACACTGTCAGAAGCAAGACACCTACCAACCATTCCCATTTACAATACAGCTATGATAATTGAGTTTTTGAATGCACTAAGCTAGCAGTATTGTATTGTATTAACATGCTCAATAAGCAGTTGTAACCCTTTTCACCTCACATTCAAAACGTATCCAAGTAAAAAGCTGTTGACAAAAGATTCTGTGTCTAAGATACTGTGTCTGCTCTCTGAGTGCTGCATACTGATGGTCAATGGGTTCAACCCATAGAATACTGCTATAAGTATAATTCAACCCTCATGTTTTTTCCTTTATGTTGCATGTATGTGGCATTGAAACAGGCTCTTGATCAAGGAACACTCACCATAAAAGACACACTGTGCTGTGTGGAGTCCATTAGCCATTGAGACAAGTAGTGATGCAACGATTGTACTCAGAGATGGAGAGAGCGAGATTGTGGCTGAAAGGTTCAAGGCGAGTACCAAGAAAATAAATCCGAACTGGGCTGATGCGACTGTCAGTTTACAAACAGGATGTAGAGCCTATCAGGTAGAACAGCCTGGTCTTTCTATAGAGAAGAAAGACGAGGACAAAGACAATTCCAGTGATGACTAATGGTATGATTGGAGACGGGGTACTGCAGGCCTGGATACAAACACTTTGAGTGAGGTTGCGTAAGGAGCATTTCTTTTTTTTTTAGGTTTTCATCCATTTGCTACAATTGTGAATACTTTGCATCACTGCTGACTATTTTTCAAACCATGCACTAGTGTTTAAAAAGGTTTAATAAATGTCCTTCCTTCAATGCATACTCTGGTTCCCATTCATTTTTTTTTTTTTTTTACAGTATTACAAACAAATGACAAAAAATTACATAAACTTTAGTTGTGTAATCCATCCCATTTGGCATTAGTCCAGTTTATCGAGTATATCATCATTTTGATGTAAGACTGCACTTAAACTGCATTAACAATAATAGACCTTAAAGATGCAGTAGGTAAGTCTTATAAAACTAACTTTCTGTCATATTTGCTGAAACTGACCCTATGTTCCAGTAGAACTACATGAATTATGTAAAAAAAAAAAAAAGACAGCTCCTCTGGCACCTCCTACAGCCTGTAGTGCCATTGGCAAAATTCCACCGCTCCCGGTCGTTTTTCTCCAATCAGGGCCACAGGGGTGGTCTATCTGCCTGTCAATCACTGCTCAGGCACACGCATATGTAGCGTTCTCCCCTCCCCCCTCCCCGCGCACGAGCTGCAGAAAAGTTTTCCAAAACTCCGGTGAATATTGGAGCGGCTTTTCAGAGGTGGCGTGGCTGCAGGATTTTAAAGATCTGAAGAACGATGCAGATGTAGCCACATTTCCTCTCGACAGGTAAAATAATTACCATGAATGATTTATCTTTCACTTGGTTATTAGTAGTCAAAAGTCCACAAAGCTACGTTGGTGAGGATGATAGTAACGTTAGCACAGTGGTCGGTCTGATGTGATGCTGAAATGGCTAACGGTAGCCTGCTAGTTAGCATCGTTTTACGGTTGGTGAGTAAAGTTAACGTAGTTTTAGTATTTAGTTATTGAACATGTTGTCTGACATGCCGGCAGTTCTGTCAAACTCCGTTGTGTGGGAGGGGCTTAGGAGATGGTTTGGGCTGCAGCAGAAAGGGAGGAGGGACTGAGAAGTTGTCAATGTTCAAATTTGTTGGCAAAGTCCTGGCTCTTTACAATCTTACCTACTGCAGCTTTTAATGTTCAATGATTTTAAAGATTGAGCATGACAGTTCATGCTTGACCTCCAAAACAGTAGTTCGACAAAAAACTTCTTACTCACCCACTTATTATGTTTTGTCTGAGCTTTCAATCTAAAAAATAACTAGTAAGTGGACCTTGAGTGAAGAGTTGTTTCGAACACATTCGAATGAAATTAATTACCTGGGATGGTACAGGATGTACATTCAAAACTCAAACATTTTGAAGCATTATTTGGAAATTGCCAGCAATAATATAATGTAGGTTATAAATGACAATGGCCTGCCACTGGGTGGACAGCAATACAAGCCGCAAACCAATTTCTAATTGTCTAACTTTTAACTAACAAAGATAGATAGAAAACTTTTAGTTTTTGAGATGGTATAATCATCAAACAATTCTAAATGTAGTGGCTTTAAGGTCCTAAAACTCATAAAAATGCTGGAATATACCCTTACAAGCTATTTGTTAGTGTCAACACTACCAGACGATCACCAACAGAGCATCAGTCTCAATACTTTAATTCCAACTTCCCTTCCCTGTTTGTGGCTCTCTGCCCCAAGCTCATTGGTTTATACCGAAGACTTAAATATTTGAAAACAGATTTTTAAGTGTAAATAGTTTCCTAAAAACAGCTGGGCACTGTGGCTTTTACCAAATTGGTCTGGCGATGTCAGGCTAGGTGTCTGTGGGATTGACTCAAAATAAACAACAGTGCTGATGTTTATGGTAATGAAGGAACATGTCACCGATAGTATAGCTCATTGATGTGTCTGACAGACAGACAGGCAGGCAGACAGACAGACAAGCAAGCTTCTTGGATTTTTTTTTGTTTTTAGTCAACAATGGATCTCTATGGCACAGAGAAATATGATTTCAGGTGTTGAATACACAGAAAATAGAATAAATCAATTGTTTTGGTTTTGGTCTTTAAGGGACACAATGTTTTACAAACCAGGCTTCGTCTGGATAAAGGACTATTCTTTTGGTCAATTTAACACAAGCTATAGCCTGCTTTACCATCTGTTAGGAGATATGATGTTCAATTTGGCATTCCTGGAAGCACTATCAAACAGTGAGTTACATGATATGGATTTTTTCATATTTCTTGTTTTTATTGCTAGCTCTTTGCATCATGCTGTCTTATATTAAGGTTCTTTATCAGTTTTTTTATTGACTTGACATCACTGTGAATTTCCTGTATCTTTCTTTTGTTGAATATTATAACAGGTATGAAGGTTTTGTAAAGCTGATTAGAAAGCGGATGGAGGTCTAATTTATCATATTCAGTTAGCAGCACTCCTATTCCCATCCCGGTGCCAAATGGACAGGTCGTCATTTTGCCTGCAGCAGGCTGTCAGTGGGACGGAGGCCTGTGTGTGGTTCAATATGTTAGTGTGTGAGCGTCCATCCTGCCTTCAGCATCAGTCCTTTTCACTGCAGCCATAATTACCACTGTCTGAGGGTAACCAACAGTGGCGGATCTCATTATGCCATGATATGGGTCGCGTCTGCATATACAGGCACACATACACTGCTTATTTACATATGAATGTATCCAGTTTTGGGCACACACACACACTTATCTATCCACCCCCCCCCACACACACACACACACACACACACACAAACACACACACACACACACACAGCATTTACATTTAAAAGCGTTAATGTGCGACACACACGTTACATAGTACACACACACAGCAGCCTATTCATACGTGCACCTCACACATATGGGCTACTCATAAATTTAGACACTTCCGTCAGAAGGCCCTCGCCAGCCGACAGGGATATGAACCCAATATAGCATCCCAGAGATAAGCCAGTGACTCTGGAAGCAGAACTAATATTATTTGCACGGTGTCGAACGTTTATCTGGCGCCGCCTGCAAAGTGATGGTTCTGTGTCACTTTTGTTTAATAATGATGTGCCAATAGTAATATGCCTGCTGGCTGGAAACCTATTACAGTTCAAAAGATTATCCAAATACAATCTAATTTGGAATATTGCATTTTGACAGGCTGTGACTGGAGGAGGTGGGATGGTAATACGATACTTTCTTTCCTTTTTAAAAATTCCAATTAACATTTTTAATGCTCAACAAACCAATGGTGACTGCAAATATACAGAGGTGTTTGACTGTGCCAAATCTCCTGATGGGTTTCAGACAAAGCAGTGGGGGAAAAAAAAAACTTTTGCACAATGTAAACTTTTGATTAGGTGAGTGCCGTGTTTGGACTCTCCTGTCTGTTGACTTTAAATTGACATTGTGAAAAAGAGATAATCTATACTGTAGGAGAGGAAACACAGTCAAGCTGTTATAAACACCAAAAATACTTATTTTACATTCATCATTCTTATCGGGGATGACAGCGTTGCCTTCCGTTGTCACACTAAGTGGAGCATTCTTACATACCTACTTTAATATCACATATTTACATTCACAGCCTGTGAATTAGTATTGCGCAAATGCTGCTTATCAAGATACACCGTTATGTTATTAATCAAAAGGAGGACATTTAACAGAACTCAACATTTACTGAAGATCTCCACTTGTTATTACACATCATCCAAAAATGCTACTTAATACTACAATACCACTTTATTAACATCCATCTTTGCATACCTGCAGCCTTGAATATAACTGCCTTATTATCACCTTCCTCTCATAAATACTTAACCAAGATAGATCAACACGGTACAGGAAATTGTTGGAAAAAAGGAAGACTTTTGCTAGTTATTAAAATGAAGTTATTAAAATAGACATTAAAGTCCACCAGATCATCCAACATTGTTATATATCATCAATATCTAATGTTTAATGTATTCCTGGAGTTATTTTGTGATGAAGCGTTTTAATTATTTTTTTTCGTACTTTCTCCTCAACTTCCCCTCCACTCAGTGGTTTCCTGCTTTTCTGAATGAATGACTTTTGACAAGCACCAGCGAAGCAGTGAGTTGTCGCTTCAATCACAGTGGGTGTATGGGCACATTATTATCACGACAGAAGAATTATAAGGTTTCAACTGACTTTTGGAAGGTTTTAAGATCTTGAGCTTTGAATATTTAATTTTCAGTACCGTTGACTTTCTGTGTTTCTTGTTTCTTGTTGCATCATGTATCTGTGTAAGATGTCTTATAAAATAAAAGTGCAACACCTGGTAGAAATGCAAAGATGAAAGATTGGGTAGCACTTTACTTAAAGGTATCTACATAAGAGTGACATGACACTGTCATGACCACATGAACCCTAACCCTAACTTGTCATGACAAAAACCGAATGACACTTAATGACAGAAGCGTTATGTCATAAACGTTTATGACTTGTTTATAATGTTTATGACACGTTCATTACAGTGTCATGTCACTCTTATGTAGATACCTTCAAGTAAAGTGTAACCAAAGATTGTTCCAAGGTGTGCTGACAGGCAATAACATTTGTATGAACAAAAAAGTAGAGGATTGACTGAATTGTAATTACACAAACACCAATCAGTGAAACTATTTAAGTACTAATAAACGAAATTTAACATTTTCTTTCAACATTTGAAATTCAAAATACTGTTTTCTTTATATTTAATAAGGAATAACAAAGGAAACATTACTTTAACTAAGACTAACTAAAACTAAAGGTATGTGTCCACAGGCTGCGTCATATTTCACACTTCCCATTCATTGTCTATGTGTGCAGCCTGGCAATGCATTATGGTAGTGTCGCGGCAACGTTCGAGAGACGTGGCGTCCAGTTGCCCACTCCTCATTGGCATAAAGTTGAGGTCCAGGCTACTTCATGCAACTTTATGTGACATCTTAGTTTAGCGTGTTAGCATGCTAACAAAGCACTAAACACAAGTACAGCTGAGGCTTATGGAAATGTCAAAAGCAAAGTATTGGGTCAATTTAAATTTTGACCTGATGATGTCGCTGAATGAAAAGTTAGGGGATACCAAAGTTATTAAAATTCATCCTAACAGGAACATGGATGTGTGTACCAAATGTAATGGCAATCCATCCAATAATTGTTGTGATATTTCACTCAAAACCACAAAATCAACTGATACTGCCATCCCCAGAGAAATGCCACTAGGCTGAAAATCACATCAAACAAAAGTTCATTAAACATTTTAAACATTTCACAAAACACAGTCGTGTTCATTTTTTGTTTAAACAACTTAATTGCCTTACAAATGTAGCAGCATCAGTTTAAAAATAACCACAACGTTGATTAGGGTTTAACCTAACCCACTCCAGTGTAGCAGCACGTAGGCTGATAACTAATCAGCTTACTTTGCTCTGAATGAAGTTCATGTTTGTTTCGTTGGCATTGGTTTCTTCATGTTAATTTACTTTATGAAGTCAAGTTTAATAATCAAGTACAAACATTTTAGAGTTGGCCTTTTCTAATTCATTTTGTGCACTCTTCATTTGTAAATAATTGGAAGATATATCAGCTATAAATATCTCTTTTTTTCCATTCTTCACAGTTTTTCTTTTTGCTGTGGGAGGAGGTGCTCGTGTAATGAGACCTTTGGCTGATGAAACAGGGTGTTGGTCTGCCCACCAGATCTTGATTCATCTTCAGAAACTCTAACATCAACTAAGCAACGGTTGATTGGTTGTGGGATGTAGAGAACTTCATCTTGAATGCATGGAGAATACATCTCAGGGCTGATACAGCCTCAAATGGTACATGTTGTAGTGGAATGCTAGAGCACATAATGGAAGTACCCTTACAGTAAAATTATACTGCATGGAAACATTCATAAACTGACATGAGTTTCTCCATATTGCTATTCGTTCTGTCAAACTCCTGCACACATACAGGCTGCACACATACAGGTTGCACACATACAGGCTGCACACATACAGGCTGCAGTTGAGTATTTCATGGTGATGGACTGTATCATAATGTGCTGCTCCGATAAGAATGTGGCCATTGCAAATGCTTAGATTGAGTTGTGCTCGCGGAGGTAAACATCTCTTCATGTCGTGATGAGTGAGACATCGGCGTGGTCAACCATAACCGTTTCTCGAATTCGGATGAGTTCATCGGCAATGTGCTTGCCTGCTGTTGCTTCACTTGTAATGGAGCTGTATGCATGTTTCGCTCTTTTAGAGGAAAATGCTAATTTCAGCCTGAAGGCATGTAATGACAAATGAGAGGGATAGTGAGACTGCTATCCCTGCCTCTCCTCTCTCATGGCATTTCTTTCTCTAGCAAATGAGTCATATTCCCTGTCCAGCTCTTGTTCTTCACAATGGTCACATATGTATGGCATTGGCTTTCTTCTTTTTTTAAACATCTTTATTCTTTATTTTTATATTCAATCAATTTTTTTGTGTGTTTTTCACACTTAATGTTAAAGGGTTCAAGACCATTTCAATTGCACCAATTGTGGATGGTGTTCCTCCTTGGCTGCTTCCCAAATGAATCCAAGATGCACACGGTTTTGAGGGAAGCACATAAAATCCCCCCAAGAGCTACACACACACATGAGCGGATACAGATCACTGAGATATCAGAGACACATAAATGCACGAGGCAACAGATGTCATTGTAAGTGTGGTAATAAGAAACCAGCAGAGGGGGAGGAGGCGGGAGGGTGCAGATAGCAGAGAGAGTAACAGCAGCCATAGCAGGTCGGAGCAGGCAGTGGAAACAGAAACAGCAGCAGCAGGAATGATTGTCAGGTGATAAACACCAGCTCATCCACTTGTAAGAATCCACCTGATTTAACTTTGTCTTCCATATGTGTAGCACGGCAACAGGGAAGTCCCAAAATAAAATTGAATTTCTGCAGGCACGTGCAGAGGAGTGAACATGGAGTTGTGATTGGTTGATAATAAAAACAAACAGGGGTCTAAGCAAAAAAACTTGTTACAAAAATGTTCTAAAAGTAAGACAGTGATCATGGGAAACATACTTGTTAATCATCAGCATGCTAGTATTGTCATAAACATGTTAGCATGCTCACACGTTTTGCCTTTTTTGCAGATCTGTTAGCTTAGCTGTAGACTTAAGCTGGTTTCACAGCGCTGCGCGGCAATCCGCCCTGACAACCGCCTAACTGCAAGACTGTTTCCCAAAAAGGCAAAGCATTTTTAAAAGCAGTGCCGGCTGCCCAGCGATCGCCCGTGATCAAAACCGCTTCCCCTTCTGCCATCTTCCCCTGGGCCAGTTACTGTGCGGTAGTGTGGAAGCCTCTTTTAGTCTTGTGTTACATATGGGCAGCATCTCTGTGTAAGGCTGCAAATGTATTTTAGGCCCTGTAAGCAAAATATGTATAAAATTAACGAATCATTGTCAAAAACGTACTCATCTTTGGGTATGACTGCGTTGTATTGTAGTCTGCCATTGGTGTTAAAATCATTACATCAGAAAAAAACCTACTTTGGTGCAAAATAGCCACTAATTGATTTTTTTGACTGCCCCCCACCTCTATTGAGGCTCTGCTGTAAATATGTCAACATGGTGTCTGCATCTGCATTGTCATCTGTGGGAAAAAAGAAAAATGCAACACCAACCAAGGCCAAGGCAGCTGTTCTTTACACAATTGTTAAGCTTTTGTTTTCCTTAAAAATCAGTTTGCAACTCATTTTGGCTCCTTGACCTTCATCGGAGTACACTGAAATGACATACACATTTGCTATTGTTTCTCCTAACGTGATGTTTATTAATGTTTTATGTCTTTATTTTCTCAGCATTTATAAAGATGTATCATTGTCAAGCTTTCCTGGTCAAATAATGAATAAATTAAAAATAAAAGAAATATGGACTTAATAATTCTTTCCAGATGACTGCCAACAGTCTTGTTTTTGTCCAAAGAGTACCCAACCCAGCACACTGTCTGAGAAACATTCCCGCTTCCTATCTGTTTTCCACAGCAGATGCGATGTTACAGTATCCTATCAGCGCAGCAGACTCCCAGGCACCCAGAGATACAGCACCCACACTCTGGGATAGATGGGCCTGCCAATCAGCCGAGCAGACTGCGGCCCAATCCTGGCGGCTCTGTGGTTCTCTCCCACAACAGTGTGACTCACACACCGAGCTTTGCAGTCAGTGGAGTGTATCAGCCTCCCTCTTCACAGGAAACGCTGCCACCGCTTCAACTTTTCCATCTCATTATGCACTTACATCCAGCTGCTAACAAACCCAGCAAATCAGCCGTGCAAAACGTGCGCCCAAAGTGTGCGAAGAGCATGTTGACAACACAGACAGAAAATAGTTCCTGCGATGACACTGACGCTAGCTCATATGCAGGCATGATGTGTTAATGATTTTTTAAGAAAGAAAGAGACAGAAGGAGAAAAAAAAGACTTCAAGCTTCATGCAGACAAACATACCCTGCATTTCTTACAATTATTTCCTTTTTAGGATGTTTTTTTAGGGGGTGACCTTTAAAGCTTACATTCAAGCCATTGCAAAATTGATACAAAGCTAATTAAGACTATCCACTCCACACAACTCTCTCTGTATTTGTCAGTATGGCTATGTTTACTAAATGGTGTTGTCCGGCGACTTTTGTGCGCAGAAACTTGATTGGAGATAATGACCTCTTCTAAAGAGTCCATCAAGTTTTTTTAATCCTCTGTGTCCTCCTTGGCTACAAGTAACTGCGTGTGTGTGTGTGGGTGGCTGTGTGTGTGTGTGTGTGGGGGGGGGGGGTTAGGTTTTGGAACATCAACAGGCCAGTAAACACAGCATACAAGTGCTGCAAAACAAATATAATTCTGAGGACAAGTTGTGACCTAGAGTAAGTGTGTGTTTGTCTCCATTAGGTGTCCCTGCTGTTGGTGTGCGACTTGGGAGATGAGTTGAGTCACACTCGCAGCTGTGACTCATCTTCGCAAAGTAACACGATGTTCTCATTCAGGCAGAAATACAGCTCACAGACACACACACACACAGCCCTGCACGCTGTACCCACAGCTACACCTCACACGCCAGATCTCACAGGCAGATTATATGAATACATTTTCATATTGTGCATGTAGTACTCACTTTTGCTAACTTTTAGTTAGGCTACACGTGCTGCTCTTGTTGTCATTACTTCCTGGCAAAACACTGGCAAAAAACTTCAGTGATTTAAAGGTTTTATCTCTAAAATGTCACCTTTTCAGGAGTTCAACGTGTTTCAGTCCTGCTGTCAGAAATGTCAGGAATCACTTGTTAATGCCACTTAAGAGAGGATCTATTTGTATATGAGTAGTTCATGCAATGTGTGGCTTTGAGAACCAAAACCTGGCTAAAAGAAGCTTAAAGCAGCTAAAAGAAGAAGTAATCTTATTCTTCAGTGGGTCCAGCAATACATGCAACCCATTTAACCCTTTTAAGAACAATTTGATTGAACATAAATATAATAAATACTAGGGGTGGGATTCGATGCTCGATTCTGATAAGTTAATAATCGATTATTAAAAAAAAAAGAAAATTACTGTCTCCAGACAAGTACAAATCAAAAAACAGAGTGACTGAAAGAGGATGGGATAATGGACAACAACTTAAAGTTTAGGTTAGAGTGCAGAAAAAAAATATACACATGATCTAATAAGACATACTGTACATAAAATAATTAGGCAAAACACTGTTCATCTACTTTCATGACATCTGACCACCTCATGTTTTATGTTCTAAGCCAATTATCCACATGACTGAGCCTCTGACATGGAAGATTACTGGGAGAGAAGGTGACTTTCACAAGCATGTTTAAGGCTAAGCATGGAATGACTACAAAATAAAAACCTCAGTAGACAAAACATTTAATTAAAACTTGGGTGTGACAAATATATGTCAAAATCTAAGCTTTGTCTAGTTGGGAAGCAAACTCTGAGTAGCAAACTCAGATTTATATGTATATTTTTTTAAATCACGCATGGAAATTTACATTAAGAAACTGTTGCATCGAGATGCATCGATAATCGGTTTAGAATCGAATCGTTGGCCTCTGAATCGGAATCGAATCGAATCGTGAGGTGCGAATCGATTCCCTCCCCTAATGAATACCACTTACAGTAGGTTTCAAATAGGTTTAAATTCTTGCCATTGTGGAACAGATTGATTAAATGGAACCAAACACTAAGAAAGCCTAACGCATTTAGGTATGCCGATCACAAGTTTATTGTTATGCACTAGTGACACTTGATCCTTATTTTATTCCATTATCTTCATCATAGCCAATAACACAACAAAACAATCAAACATCAATAGTAACATCCAATGGAATAGGGTGCAGTTAACCAACAGGACATCATGATTATTCTATTTTTTACATTTCTTTTCTAACGTGTACTCTCTATTATTCAAGCTAATTTCATTAAACCGGAGGACCTGATCAAACAGGTGGACGTGACCCACCGCATCACCACTCACTGTGTGAGCCTGTACACAAAAACTCTGATTGGAGTGTAACTAAAGAGGGGGGAAGTGCTGGGCCAATCAGAAAAGAGTCTTTGTTCGGAGTTGAATATGGAGCACTTGAAGCCTAACTGTTGCCTGGAGACACATTGCAAGCAATTACAGAGCCAGATTACAGTGGGGAGAAAATAGGTGATATTGTCAATGGGGCATGAATTGTGTGTGGGTGTGTCAGTGAGCGGGTGAGTGCATGTGCATTATGCATCAACAAGCTGATCTTACAGGAACAGCATTAGTGGAGAGAAAATGTAGATATTGGTAATGTTTTTTTTTTATTTTCTTATCCTTAACCCTTCTTCTGCATGTGAGCGGCAAATTTAAAGTCCTGCAATCCGTGTGCACGTGAATGGAAACATAGGTCTTCTATGTGATCTATGCAATATCATCACCTCATTTATATGTTTTAATTTAGTTTTATTAAAACAAATAGATGATCTATTTAGATCAAGTTGTGCTTTTGAAGCCAGATATGTGTTTAACGTACTATGGCTGCCCCCTCTTAGTCGATTAGTCAACGAATCGGTCATTTTTGGTCCTAGTCGACTAAGATTTCTTTAGTCAATTAGTCGTTTTTATGCTTTTTTTCGTGCTGAATGAATGAATTTCCAAGAAACTTATGAGCAAATCTCTGCTAAACACAAGATTTAAAGTGGTGCTTTTGCATGATTCTTTGTGGAGAAACTCCAGATCTTACAGATCTGTCGATTAAATCAACATACGAGTGGTCGAGGACAGGATAAAATACCCAGTCTCTGACTGTCTAGCTGGCGAGCTAACTTGCTAACCAGCTCGGCTAGGCTAGCATTAGTCCGTCACAATACCTCCAGGAGCTTCTCTCTATTTTCTCTTTACTGTTCTGTTTACACTCCCTGCTCACAACCTTCCTATCGGTTAGGTAGCCAATTAGCTTAGCCCGGTCGACGAAGGGTACAATGAGTTCACGCAGTTTATTCGAATTACATATTTGTACCGTTGGCTCCTCTCATAACTGTCTGCACCATTCCTCTTTTGTGGAGCAGTTTATCTGCTAACAGGACGGTTAAATAAAAGTGGATAGTGCAATATAGCTAATAAGCTATGATAACTTGCTCTATTTTTGTCTCTCAGGCTCTCCATCCCTTTAGAGGTAAGTGTTGTCAAGACGGCGCAAATTGTTGTGTCAAAGTTGAACTCTACATGAAACATTTGCACAGATTATTTGATGATCACCCTTTTAAATCCTGGTGTGTCCAGGCCTTTTTGGTCTAACTGCAATATCACAAAACAACCTCCATTTGAACAATTTGCATGCTAAAATGACACTTGGCACCAGACCAGGTAAATGAGGCCCCGGGACTAGAACAAAAGCCTGTACACAATGTAGCTCAGCAGGCATACTTTTTAAGAAGTGGACTGCACAATTTCCACTTTTGACAGTGTGACGGGTATCTTCCCCTCTATACCTGGCGGCTTAGTGACCACATCCCCGGGATCCCTAAATCCCTTCCACTTTGACCCTGACTCTTCTCTCCGTTCTCCTTCCCCCGGTCTGTGGAACAGCCTCTCTTTCAAGTTGGCCCTGGGGAGGATCCAAAAGACAACCCCCATCGCCGCCAGGGCTGAGCCGAAACAGCAGAGCCCGATCCCGGTTGCGGTGCTGAGGTGCAGCCCCCTGTTAAACCTGACAGCACGGCTGTCCAGGAAGAACAGTTCTCCCTCTCCGAACGACTCGATTTTATGAGGGGTGGAGTAACCGACTGACAGGCTGGCAATACCTGCAGTCAGGATCAGGAGACCCAGGGCCAAGGACACCTGGTGCGAGAGGAAGACAGAGAAAGAAACCAAACGTGGATTTATGTGCAGCCCTGGTACTTTTTTTTCTACAGGGGGTCCAATTTTCTCAGTACTCTTCACTTCTTGTTAGGAAAGGTCATTTTGTTGTCTGTGATGCAAAAAAAAAAAAATCCAAATTGCCAAATGGGGAGGGGGCTTACATGCAATCCCTCACCTTTACAAATACCACCACACCACTGCTTGCACTTCATCATACAGAGTTTAAAATGCACTGTTTGCACATTATAACATGCGTATATCACAGAGAGTTTGTTTTTTAGAGTTACTACACTGGTGAAGCTTAATGCTGGCAGGTGAAAACAATTAACAGGTGACACCATGTGTCACAGAGGTGAAAGATCTCTGTCTGCAGCAGCCCTCCCCCCGAGCAACAGTGACGAGGACAGCAGTCCATGGGGAGTTTGGCAGTCTGATCTTGGAAATAAAAGGTTAATAAAAATAAGGTGAAATAAAATATTACACCTTTTCTTCAACTGGATCTTCATGTTTTGTTGAAAAGGGGAGTTCACTGAAGGCTTTCTCTATCACAGTAAGACTCAAAATAGCATGTCATTGAAATGCCTGATTGAAGATTACAATTATTGTTTGGTTAAAGTCTGTACGTTTGTTACGTTATTTCACTTCCGGTTACACATGTGACGCAGAACGTGACATATTTTCGTTTGTTAAAAAAACGGTCTCCCCTGGTCGAACCCATGGTCTCCTGGGTGAAGGTCCTGTATTTGTTGGGTCCATCCACCACCCAACCTACCTCCTTACGTGGAATTTGGCGCTCTTATACATCGTCACCCTACTTCTTGCTTTGCTCCTGTCGTGATAATACGGCCACTAGAGGGCACCGCCACTATAAACTGAAAAATGGCTCGTGATTGTTGCTCGAACAACCGAATTATGTTTTTTTTTTGTTTTTTCGGGAGAGGAGAGTCTCTGAAAAACGCGATACGTTTCACTAACAAATAATGCAAGAAAAGCGAGAGAGGCTGAGCAGTGAAAGTGCACAGACACCAACAGACACAATGAGCGACCACGTGACGGTGAGTGATGTCAGCAGAGTGGCGAGTGTAGCTGCTCTACCTTCCAGACTGCTGAGTTCCACCACAGGGCTGACCTCTGGCTCTGGGCCAACCCCGGTTCCTCGGGGTCTCTCTCCCACATGGAGGACGAGCACTCCTCATAGAAGTGGTGCAGATAGGAACGAACCCCAAACTGAAGACAGCTCGAACCCGCCTGGGAGGAGGTTGTGCACAAAGGGACCACATTACATGGGAGAAAAAAAAGTCCTTACATAGTTTGTTAACACTTTACTTGAAGGTATCAACATAATTGTGACATGACACTGTCATAACTATGACATGACACTGTCATGAACGTGTCTTACACGTTTTAAACAAGTCATAAACGTTTATGACTTCTGTCATTTAGTGTCATTCGGTTTTTGTCATGACAAGTTGACATGAATCAAAGTGACATTACCAGAGGATGTCTTTGTCATGACCACTTGACATAATGTCATCCTGTTTAATGTCAAGTTTTCTTAATAAGGACACTCCAAAGAAATTTGATGTCAAGTTGTCATGACAAAGACATCTTCTGGTAATGTCATCCTGGTTAATGTCAAGTTGTCATTACAAAGACATCCCAAACAAATGTAATGTCAGCTTGTCATGACCAAGACAGCTTCTGGTAATGTCACTTTGATTAATGTCAAGATGTCATAATCAAGACAACCCAAACAATGTCAACTTGTCATGACAAAACCCGAATGACGCTTAATGACACAAGTCATAACCGTTTATGACTTGTTTCTAATGTTTATGACACGTTCATGACAGTGTCATGTCATGGTTATGACAGTGTTATGTCACGATTACGTTTATACATTCAAGTAAAGTGTTACCCGTAGTTTAATTTGCCTGCAGCTCTCTTTCACGTTTGAAGAAAGCAAAGTTAACACTTCTGATTACAGTCCGCAATATATAGGCTAGTGTAATTATTATTAAGTATATATGGAGTATCAATAAAATACTAACTTGGTACATATACCAGTACGAATACGTAAGTACAAGGAGTACAACTAACAACTTTGGTTTTGCGAGGTACTTTAACTTCACTACAACTTTTTAATTTGCTCTACCTATTTGATTAATACAAAGTACAGTTATACTATTACTGGCAGAAAGAAGGGAGAAAACAAGGTGACAGTGTGGTTTGACAAGTGTTAAAGTTAATTAACAATACGTACTGCTGTTCTGAAGGTATTTCCAGAATAAACACTCTCCTAATTATCTGGATGAAAAATAATTCAAAGTAAATTTTTGAGGATTCTAGAAAGTCCTTCAGAACTGTGTTGTTTAAATGACCATTAATACCAGGACAAAGAAAGCTCCCTTATTACAGTATAGGGTAAGTCTGGGGGTATGTGGACTGTTAAATAAAGCAGCCCCTTGTAGTTTTCAGTTTGTATTTCATTAGTACCCTATATGCACAAATGGTTTCCACTGAAATATGTGGGTTGTAATTTAAAGCGTATCAGATGTCCTCAGTCTATCTGCCCACTGTTGATCATACAACTATTTTAACTGTTATAAAATCAAATGAAACAAGAGTTTCACCCAGGAAAAGCTCACCTCACTCCCGGAGGACTCTCCTCCTGAGCCAGAGACACAGGCCTCAGAGCTCAGCGCCATCAGACCTTGCACATTTGCAGTGAAAGAGAGAAACATTCTGTAGGTAACACATATTCAAAGCCCTGGACAGATTGATATGTGCACATGTCAGGCTGCGTTGTTGTAACACAAACACTGTTTATCTGCTGAATATGGATTTTCCTCAATAAAAGCCTCCATCCCTGAAGAAGGCTGCTTATAAATCTTGGCCTGTGTCGTCCGTCAGGTTGCCCCGGTTATTGTTGCCGCATGTGAACGATTGACGGCTACTGTGGCCCTAGGTGGCTCTATTACCACCCACGGATGAGTCACACAGATGCAAGAGCGTGCAGACTCTATTCTTCCTCATACACATTTGCACACGTCTCTCTGTTGTTATTCTCCCGAGGCGGTTTGATTGATTTCTTTCATTCGCTCGCCTTCAAACGGTTTCTCTTAGCGGCTACACATGGCTGATCGCAGTCTGTACTGTACAGTCAGTTTAACCTGACTGCAATTTCAGACATAACCCTGCCAAGCAAATCAGTAATCACCGACCGAGAACATTCTGCTGAGGTAGGCACGTTAGGCTTGTACCCTTCTCAGTGGCCCAGATCTTGAACCAGACAGGATGAGTCGTTACCAAACTCTGTCCAATTAAACAAGCTTTTTGTGAGCCAGTGTGATTTGTGTTTACAAGCCCTGGTATGAATGGAAATTGTGGGGATATAAACAAAACTAATGCAAAAATGCGAGAAAGAAATAAATAAACAAAAGAGCCTGTGTGTAATGGCACCAAATTGAAGAAAGCTAATTCAAACAGATAAACAAACTCTTCAATTTCATTTGGCTGTCATGAATAATCCCTAAATTACTTGTTGCTGTTTGAGCTTTTACCGTATTGAGTAAAGCTTTTAGAAACAGCATTTACAAAGAAAGCTAATTGTGGCCAGACTTCATCAACCTTAAACCTATATACAAGTATTGACATCCCATTTATTTTTGTCTGGTTTGTTTTTCCTTATAAAAGAAATGACCTGACCTTTCTGGATTTATTCATGCTGAATGTCAACACAATTAGAAAGATGGATTCACAAGAAAATTAGGTAGCAAAGTCCATAACATAATACATCATTTCAATGGACAAATTTATGTGAGCGCTGATTAGTGACTCCAGTGGTGGAGGGTAACTAAAAACATTTACTTTGGATTCAATTCAAAGATTCACATTATGATAAAGCCATAACATACAGCACATTGTTGAAAATAGAACCAATGGCTCCCAACAAAGCAGTGCCTAGTTGTGGCTCCTTTTTTTGGGACTTTTCTCAAATCTTTGCTTTTATTATGAAATATTGTAAGTTTAAATATTGAAGTTTAGAGGGGAAATATGTCTTTGGTGGAACTGATAATCATCTCATGACCCTGCAAATTATTTTTTGAGACCCTTTGGATTGAGTTGGTCCCTAAATTGGGAACCACTTTACTAAAACTAGCTCCTACTCAAACAGCTACACCAGTAAAATAATGTTACGCATGGATCTATCAGCCTTAACAATCTAATAATGGCATATAGAATAACATGGTACTAAATGTTCTGCAAAACGAATACTTTTGTATACTTTAAGTACATTTCGCTGATAGTACTGTGCTGTAGGCTACTATTACTTAGTATTTTTACACTTTGGTATTGGCACTTTTATTTAAATAAATGATCTGAGTACTTCTTTCACCACAGCTGTTTAATATGCAATTCTGCTTTTAAATAAATATGTGGAGCGCTGACTGGTATACTATGATGGATTGGGCTCTTAAGTACCAAACTCATTGGTCTTGAATACTGACGTGATTTGTTTATATTTCATATGGCTTACAGATGGATTTCTGATCTTTGATGATCATAAAACGCATCAAACTTACTCTAATGCTTCTGCACGGTATCCTTTACCGATACAGTGGTACAACAGTTTTAGTCCCATAAAGACGACTGTTTAATCAGAGGAGCGCTGTCCATGGTGCTAGTAAGTTTGCCCCAACTTTCGTCTCTGACTCACAGGCGAGGGAAGTCCAAATACAGGTGAGCCCAGTTAAAAAAAACAACACAAATTCACATTTGTTTAACCCATTGGATCCTAACGCACCCCGAAAATGCAACAGGGTTTCTTTACTGTCCCATAGTAATACTATATATAGACCCATACTTTTTTCTTCTATTTAACCTTTGCTTCCCTAGTCTACCACTAAGACACGGCATGTATTTTGATCACATCCTTTCACAACAGGCAGAATTAAAAGGCATGGCGGTCAGAAACTGATGGGCAGAAACTAACGGAACAGCAGTGAGTCATCGCGGCCATGTCACACTTTTCTCCATCGCACTTCATCTACAGCGGCTCACTTCCTTATTTGTCCTCCGCACCCGGAGCCTTCTCTCCTCTTCTCGCTCTAAGCGAGTTTACAACGTGTGACGGACTCAGTCTTACCCCCGTGGCCGGAGTGCCCGCTCTTCTCACTGGGGATCCATGTGTTGTCCGACCGGTGGATCTCCAACGCTGCTGCTGATGTGAATCTGTCGAACGGAGACACTGAGCATGCGTGCAAATAGAGAGAAAAAACTCTAGATAATACATGACACATGTCTGTTAACTCACCACCTATCTTGATCTTATCTTGAGGGGTACTTTAAAGAGTTTCGTCCACAGTTAGTTTACTAAAAAGTTCTAAAGGTGTTTGTCACTTTTAAACACTTTAAAATATTGTAGATGACTTTAGTTACTAAGGCAGATGGGGATTGAAAAAACCTATAATGCATATATGTAACACAATGCATTGTTATGCAGTTAATCAAACACAATACAATGTGCTTTATTGCAACTCACATGTTTCTGCATTAATAATAATGATCAATGTTATAATATATAATAATACAGCAACTAATGAGTCTATTGGCTGCATAGTGGGTACTTTTACTTTTAATCTTTGTGTAGCCTATGTTTTTGTGGTTATACTTTCATACTTTCACTAAAGTAAGATTTGAAGTGCAGGACTTTAACTTGTAACCAAGTGTTTTTCTAAATCATGGTATTAGTACATTTTCTTTAGTAAATATCTTTAGACTTCTTTCACCACTAGTATCAATCAGTAGTATAACCCGACAACACTATTTATTCTTTTAAATATTATTTCCAGAGTTGTTCAGAGTGAGTCAAAGTTGGCTTTATTCCTCAGTGCATCATATATATCCTCTACATAAGATAATATAGCAATCACAGCAGAACTTAAAAATACTGCAGAAAAAAACAGAAAATATGTGTCTATATAAGATTAAAGCATTAGCCACTCAACTGAGCTTTGGATACCAAGGAGTCACCATCCGCCTAAAGGAATATTTAGCGGTATTATATGAAAGCCGGATTAAGACCGCCTATATATATTTATGACTGGCCTTAGTCTAGGTGTAGCACTGCTGTCATGTATTCAGCTAGGATGAGTGGTTTGAAACTTTTCCCCTAGTACATTGTGCACCTGTCCAGATATTATCCCTTTGACGTTTGTCTAGTCTGAAGGAGTTTTGGTGTTTGGCCACAGGTGCTTTTAAATTGGTTCAAACTTTTGAGTGACCTCGTCTTGAACCCTTGTCTTCTGCAAACTACCTCTAAATAGCAAGTCAGTTAACTTTTTTTCCAAACTGCCCATTGTTTTAACCTGCACCATGACGATGCCCTCAATTCATATAAAGAAATTGTTTTCTGGTTCAGTCCCTTTGGGTTGGACTTTGGGCTTTTTCACTTTGTAAACCTATAACGTGCACAAAAAAGATAGAACACAAAGGAAAGGGAAAAGCCAAAAAGCATAGTATGAGCACTTTAAAGAAAACTGGTGGCTGTCAAAGTGCCACTTCAGCAATTTTACTAACAAAAGTAAGTTCCCTTGTCGTCGTCATTTGGAGTTCTGCTACTCAGGGTTATCTTGGCTTGGAAACAAATTTACAACAGAAGTGTAAAAAGGTTAGAAGGTGTTGTATTTACTGTTAGAGTTGAGCATTTACCAGGTAGGGTGGATGAAATGATACTATTGCTTCTTGCATAACAGAAAATGTAGGTTTTAGTGTTTTTGGGGGTTCAGTTCGTTAGGTTCCACAACTTTATAAAAGTGCAACCCTAAATCCCTGGAGAAACCTTTAAAAGCAGCAAATTACTGTAATTCCCATGGTTTAAAAAAAAAACATTTAAAAAAAGTTGACTGTGATCCACATACTTTTTGTGGGACATTGTCCCAGTTACATCTTTCTCGATGTCATCATGGCTTATTAAAATTCAGGATCCTAAATTTCAATATGGTGATTTTAATCAACATCTATAAATCACCATTACATTTGGGGTTCAGTTTTTACCTTTGATTTATTTTCTGTTGTCCATTTCTATGCATTTTTGCTTTTATTGTATTTAAATGTGTATTTTGCATCGATGAAGATTGCTCTTCTTATCACAACCTCAGAAGTGTGTATTATAAAGTAAGTAAAACATCCTCTAGGACTACTACAGAATTACCATGATGGTTTTTCATTTTGAAAAAAAGTTTGTCTAATAAAGTATAAAAAGGGCTCACACTCCTTTCAGATTGAGACCTTTTATAACATTCTCAATGTTGTTTTGTGTAGCTTTAATAGTTTCTGTTAGGTTTAAACGATGAACAGAGCCCAAATGCAGACAGACACAGAGCCAGGAGTGTGAATTAACAGGTTTTATTCAAAGTACTGAAGTGTTAAGTCCAGGTTTCCCTGGTGGAGATCAGGTCAGGTGAATTCCGGGAAGGAGCGGGTCCGTCAGAGAGAGACAGTAGGCCGGCTAATGGTGGGGTCCAGTGATGGTGGTTCTGGTTCAGTGGATGGCAGGAGTGAAGCGGTAGCAGGAGTCGGAGTCCAATGGCAGCTGAGGCACAAGAGAAGGGATCAGGACAGGCAAACATACAATTAGACTAACAGAAAGGCACAGGTTTGTCTGGAGCGAGACTAACTGTGGTCATCTCTGATGCAGAGTGGAGGAATGACCGGGTATATTCAGAGGTTGATCGTGGTAGATGAGAGGCAGCTGGATCCCTGACTCCCGCATACCAGACTCCACTCCTGTAATTAGGACAGACAGAGGAAGGGGGAGAGGAGAGACAGAGAAGCTACCTGGGGGCAGCAGGCCTAACAGTTTCATGGTTGAGTCCTTTTAACTTTTCACCAACAATGAGCTACATATTGTAAGGTAAAGTAAGTTTGTACAACTCTAGAGTTTCTAAATTGTCCATCAAATGGCAATCTGACAGGATAGTCTGCTCAAATGAAATGCTGCATTCACCAGCTGTCAATAATGCCTCCAGGAACGCAAACTAAACAAGTGTTTCTGCCTCTGTAAGCAGTTTCACTCATTAAAAGCAGGCTCCCTTCAAGGCCTCGTCCGTCTCTGAAATAATGTTAAAAGAAACAGCCTCACTCACTCACTCACTCACACACACACACACACACATACACACACACACACACACACACACACACACACACACACACACACACACACACACACACACACACACACACACACACAAAAAAAAAACACACACACACACACACACACACACACACACACACACACACACACACACACACACACACACACAGAGTCAGATGTGTGCCAATATGTGTTCTGTAAATATTTCAGTGTTTCCTGAAGATGCGTTATGTATGCAGACTGTCATAACAGATCCCAAATGAAAAGAAAACAAATACTGTCATTTTCACATATTTATCCAATGTGTGTGTGAAAAGGACATTTGCTACCAGGCAGAATACATTTGTGTGTGTGTGTGCATAGGTCTAGTAGGTTCATCATATTTGTTATTTGGACACAGTATGGTAAGCCATTAAAGGAAGGATAAGACTGTTTCCAAGGTGCCCTTGTGAAAGAAAGACATGGAAAACTGGTCTTGTTCGTCTCCACACACACACACACACACACACACACACACACACACACACACACACACACACACACACACACACACACACACACACACTCATACACATACAGGTTTGGGTATGACCAAGCCGTGCTCTATCAGAGAGAGAGAGAAATTTCCATGGTTACGAGTCCAGCAAGGTCAGACACAGGAAGTAAGTGCTATGTGTTGATTGGCTGTTAGATAATTACACTTCCCTTAAAGATGATGTGCAAACAGGATTTTTTTTTCTTCTTCATCTACTCTATTTAGAAGCTGTTGTAAAGCATTATCAGTAATTTTAGCTGCATGCCTTGCTGCACTTATTACTGCCTTTATTCACCAGCTTTGGAGGGTTATCCTTTGGTGTGATAAATTATGCATTGTGCTTGTTTGGTATCTTAAAATAACCTATGCATCAACCCACACCAGCCTATAAAGCCACTGTCAATACTGTAAAAACATCCAAGCCATCATGTTAATTAGTTTTGAAAAGCCTTTCATTTATTGGCTTGTCAAATAAAAAGGGTAAACCATTTTCCAAAGCCACAATATTTAGGTTTGATGACTTAGAAGACAGTTTCAGTCTTTTATTTTCTGCACCGGTCTAATCCTTTTTATTGTGGTAGTCGTAATGGTGGCCGCTATCCCAGCATGCACACACTTTCTGACAAGTTGGCAATTCAGCGGAATGCTATTAGAGATATAGAGACATTCACACCAAGGGGCAAAGTTTCCAGTCCACCTCATTTTGTTCTTCACCCTTTGACCCTCTATTTACATCATTTTGAAACACCACTTATATATGTGAATGCATACAATTCATTCTTATTCTTAGAACTCAAAGGACATTGCCTTTTTGGGAGAAAAAAAATCGTACTCAATTTCTTGCCGAGAATTACGAAAGGAACATCAATAATATACTCTCATCGTCTGTAAGGTAGATGTTTCCCTGGAGTCAGCAGCCAATTAGCTTAGCTTAGCATGGAAACATGAAATAGCTAGCTTGGCTCTGTGTAAAGCCAACAAAATCTGCCTATCAGCACTTTAAACCTCACTAATCAACATGCTGTATCTTTTTTTTAATCTGCACAAAAACTGGAGTGTAAAAGCAAGAATCTAACATTTTATTGGGGATTATGTTGCAAAGCTAAGCTAAGCGGCTTCTGGCTATAGTTACATGTTTACCATGACATGACAGTGGTGCCGATCTTCTCATCTAACGCTCGGCAAGAAAGCAAATATGCATATTTCCCAAAATGTCAAACTACTTCTTTAAATTAACTCACTCTGTGCGTTATTCTCTCCCCCTATCTTGAACACGTGTTTTGTAAGCTTACATTTTTTCAGCTTGTTAAAAGTCTACCTATTTTCCTTTTCTTCTCTATATCTCTATACCTTATGGATTCACAAAAGGCATATTAAAACTCAAAATCATTCTGTCATCCTATCTCAAATGCAGGCATGCTTTGACTTATCTTATAATTGCACTAAAGACTTGTTAACTCCGTTCCCTCTCTTTTTCCCCTTTCTGTCATATCTCTCTTAAATTCAAGCATACAGTCACGATACATCACTCTATCTCAAATACAGGCATACCTTTATAATTGCATAATTAAAAGCTGGTTAAATTCACTCTGCTGCTTTCTATCTCTTTCTTAAAAGCAGGTATTGGAGGTGCACAGTTAAGGATGCACCAAAGCTGTGTTCAAACCTCACATCTCTTGTTATCTCCAATGTAGCTGGGCTTTTGGGAAGCACACATTTTAATTGCACAATAAAGCCTTTGTAAAGCACAAATTTTCTCTCCCTCTGTATGTTATATGGATTGGATCTGCTACACCGCTGCTGGCAGGGTGATGTGATGGCAGTGCACAGTTCAGAAGGTCATTGGATGTGATTGTGTATGCGGGGCTGGGGCCGTGGAATGGCTGTGTTACATCACGCAGAGCGTCAGATAATGGCGCATTAACATGAATAATGCATCCCATGTTGACAAGCGGAGAGGAACACACAGAGTCTAAATATTCTATAAGGAGAGGAATTCATAAAATAGAATAGCACTTTGGGAACTAATGGGCCGTCAGGTGCCACATCCTATGATGAAGAGGCAGAGGAGTGTGTGCATGTGTCTGAGTGTTTGTGTGAATGTGTTGATGTGCGCCTGCATGACCGTATTGCTCGTTATTGTTCAATATGGGTTACAAAACCTTTTCTTTAAAAAAAACCCTCTTTAAATGTATTCTCATTTTGGGCTACGTGCTTCTCATTGTGCTTGTCAGGAGGGAAAAATCTGTTTTTGAAAATATAGAAAGTAGTGCATATGCTGTATTCACTGTAATTAGATTTCCAGACAGTGGAAGTCTGGAGGAGACATACGGCAAAAAGAAAGCTGTCACAATATGTCCATACCTTTGCAAGATTTAGACAGTTACTTCTATTGAAAAATGTTTTGACTGGGGCTCTGATTGATTTGTTTTTGTGGTTGGTGGTTGAATATCTATTTAGATTTTTCTACTCCAATATAAGCAAAAGTCTTGCATTCAGCGCTAAAAGTACAAAATCGGCAACATTTTCAAGTATCAAAACTAAAGTATTTAGGCATAATGACAAGCTAATATAATGTTGGATTATCACTACTGATATCTCATTGTGTAAGCAGCATTTTTGAAAGATCAGTCTGTTGGCTATGTATATATTTCTGATTGTCAACAATTATTAAAAGACCAAAGGCAACAATGCATTTGTTCATCGCTCGTTACTTTGGCTTCCTTACCTTCTCTGTGGCACTCAGGCCCAAGCCCATTGGTTCCTACTGAAGATGAGGGTCACATACTGTATATATCAACTTACTTTTTTAAAGGCTCATTAATTTCCTCGAACAGCTGGACATTGTATTTTCCAGCAAGCGATACTCAAACAGGTGTAAATTCTACATTTCTTTGGGGTCTATTTTCACGTTTGGTCGAGTATTTGTGGCAAGAAACATGTCACCCAGTGTAACAGTGTAGTTCATTAATACTTTTTGAAAAGCAATGGAGCTCTATGACACAGAGGAACATGTTAAACTAGAAAATGCATTTCCTGCAGAAATCCGTATGAATGCTGGAAAGCTAAACTGCTTAGGCTAAACTGGGTTGCTAGCTTAATGCGTAAGAAGAAGGTGAAGTAGTGAGAACTGTTGGAAAAGTGGGAATGGTTAATTTGTACGAATTTCATTGAAAACTTGAATAACACCCCAAATGTAAAAATGATGTGGAATATTTAAAGGGTTTTTAAAAACGCTAACGCTGAACTGAATTATTGTCTTTAAAAGGTCAATAATGCCAAAAGATGAAGAGCATTGTACTGTTTACATTTATTTTCTAGCTAGAAAGTAAAAATAAGTAGAGAAGAGAGAGCTGTAAGAAACATTTATGAAAATGAAGATATATAAACAGCTAAAATCTCAAATGGATTGCACTGCACTACTGAAAAACCTGGAAATTGAAATGAAAAAATGTCAGAGTTGGAAGCTGAATTGCATTACCTTAATAAGCAAAGAAGCTAAACTGTAATACCGTCAAAAGTGGAAGTTCAAATGAATTATCTGAAAAGGCTTAAAGAAGATATATTTTGTATTATTGTCAGACATAAAAAACATCACCCTAAAGAGCTGAGAGGTGAAATATATTGAATACATCAAAGGGGGCTGTATGATTTTGCATTGAAACAGCTGAAAGACATGCCTTAATTAAAAGCATGTTCAAAAAGGAAGGGTATACATTAAGGCATGAAAATGCACACTTTAAATTGAAAGTAAGGTCGATGAAGTACATTTTATTTTGAGTAATAAGGTGGGAGTTAGGCTGTCAAACACTATGTTCTTTTCCGTGTAGTATATAAAAAAAAGTCATAGTATAGTATGTCAAAAACGTCATAGTATAGTATGTCAAAAAAAGTAATGAAAAAGTTATAGTATAGAATGTCAAAAATATTCAGAGTATAGCATGTCAAAAAGTGATAAAAAGGCCATACTATAACAGGTCGAAAAAAGTGATAAAAAAGTAAAAGTATAGTATGTCGAAAAAGCCATAGTAAAGTGTATAGAAAAAAGTAATGGAAAAGTTCATAGTATAGTATTTCAAAACTAATCGTAGAGTAGAGTATAGCATGTCAAAAAAAATTATAAAAAGTCATAGTATAGTATGTCGAAAAAAGATTTTAAAAAATGGCATAGTATAGTATGTGAAAGTAAGTCTGCCAGTGGGCCAATATCAACTGTATAACATCTGTTGAAAACAGTCATATTATAGTATGTCGAAAAAGCCATAGTATGACATGTCCAAAAAAGGGATGAAACAGCCATAGCATAGTATGTCCAAAAAAGTGATAAAACCATAATATAGGATGTCAAAAAACATCATACAAAAACCATAGTATAGTTTGTCAAAAAAGCCATATGTCGAAATATATCATAAAAAGCCATAATAAATGTGACCAGAGGAGAATGGGATCGATCCACCAAACTTGTGGTAGTGGCAACCATTCTACCTCCAAACCACAAGCCTTAGTATAGAATTGAATGTCAAGAAAACATTATGAAAAAGCCATAGTATAGTATGTCGAAGAAAGCGATAAAAACGCCATGGCATAGTATGTTGAAAAAAGTGATAAAAACGGCATAGTATAGTATGTCGAAAAAAAACAACCTTCTGATGATGGAGCTAGCATTCTACCTCCAAGCAACAAGTAATATAACAGTACTGTGAGTTTAAAAAATGTATAAAAGGCTTAGAATATAAAAACATCATAAAAAAGCCATAGTATAGCATGTCGAAGAAAGCGATAAAAATGCCATAGCATAGTATGTCGAAAAAAAGAGATAAAAACACCACAGTATAGTAATCTGAAAAAGTGATAAAAACGCCATAGTATAGTTTCTCGAAAAAAGTCATCGTATAGTTTGTCAAATAAAGTGATAAAAACGGCATAGTATAAAATGTCGAAAAAAGTGATGAAAAAGCCATAGTATAGTATGTCGAAAAAAGTGATAAAAAAAACTTAGTATAGTATGTTAGCCTGGGAATGATCCACCAACCTTGTGAGAATGGAGCAACCGGTCTACCTCCAAGCCACAAGTAACATAAAATGTATAAAAAGCTTAGAATATAAAAACATCGTAAAAAAGCCATAGTATAGTATGTCGAAGAAGTGATAAAATAGCCTTAGTATGTCGAAACAAATTATAGTATAGTATGTCAAAAGAAGTAATAAAAAAGCTATAGTATACTGCCCTACAAAGCAAAAAGGCAGTAACTGCATTTTTGGTCAAAAATGAGTTATTATCATTTTCATAACATTCAAGGCATCCTTTGTTATATGACAAAACATCTTATCTCAAATGTGTGTCGTTTTGGAGAAAAATGGTAGTCGTTTGTACAGTAACTGCAAAAAGCCCTAGTGAAACAAAGCAAGAGTACAGTAACATCCATTACTGTATTCTTGTTCTGTTTTACCTAACAAAAAATAACCGTGTTGCTGCGCAGTGAAGTTACTGTTTCCATGGTGAACACACACAGCTGATTTCGCGGCATTCTCACAAGACGGTTTTAACATTTGCGATTTCACCCTTCTAACTTCACACAAATGTATTTATTAAATTAAACATTTAGAGGCTAGGCTATCACAATATAAACACCTGTCAGCCGCCAGGGCGGGACTTTCTCTCAGAGGTCCATTCAGATAGCATTATGCTAACAGGCGATGTTTTAAATAGCTTTGCTTACCTGCCCCTGATCCTCCCTGCTCCTAGCTGTAACTTTATCCTCTGTAACTTCACATCATCGCCGATGCCATGTCATCATTTTGTTGTTCATGTCACAAAGTTATAATCCAACCAGCGGTGGAAAAATATTCAAATACTGTTTAGAGAAGTTAGCGAGTTGTGAGCAAAACTGACATATTCTATTTACTGTAAGCATCCTTTCAACAAAAAACTGCTACGCAAGCGCGGCAGGTATTTACGCCTTAGCTCTCGGGCTCAAACACATTGGTTCCTGTTCCTAAGCATTTATTTTTGAACAGTTTCTTCTTCTGAATATAAAATTATATATTTAATTTGGATTCCCCTTAATTATATTAACCTAAAATGGTCAAATTAGTTTTGGTTTTGGTATATCCATGTTCAGGAAAACAAATGGTTCCAATTATTTCAAATACAGTGTATCTAACACACCCAGAGCCCAAGTTGTGGCAAAATAGTTTTTGGAGAATCTGTAGTTACTGCCTTTTTCCTTGGTATGGTGCCACGTTTTTGGTAAGTAATACAAAGCAAGAATACAGTAACTGCAAAATAGGGGTAAAATATCAAATTAAATATGAGGATTGATATGTACAAAGAATAAGCTAATATCAATTAACAAAAACAGCCACATGTCCAATAATCTACCTACAACTACTTAGCTGGATGACAGGATAACTTTAAAGTCATTTTTCTCAGTTCTGCACTCTGCGTAGTTACTGCCTTTTTGCTTTGTAGGGCAGTATAGTATGTCGTAAAAAGTGATAAAATAGCCATAGTATAGTATGTCGAAAAAAGTCATAAAGAAGCCATAGTATAGTATGTCGAAAAAAGGTATAAAAACGCCATATTATAGTATGTCGAAAAATGTAATAAAAACGCCATAGTATAGTATGTCGAAGAAAGTGATAAAATAGTCATAGTATAGTATGTCGAAAAAAGTAAAAAAGAGCCACAGTATAGTATGTTGAAAAAAGTGATAAAAACGCCACAGTATAATGTGTCGAAAAAAACTATAAAAACGCCACAGTATCGTATGTCGAAGAAAGTGATAAAATAGCCATAGTATAGTATGTCGAAAATAGTCATAGTATAGTATGTCGGATAAAGTGATAAAATAGCCATAGTATAGTATGTCGACAAAAGGGATAAAAACGCCCTGGTATAGTATGTCGGATAAAGTGATAAAAATGCCCTGGTATAGTATGTCGAAAAAAGTTATAAAAACGCCATAGGATAATATGTCGAAAAGAGTGGTAAAAACGCCATAGTATAGTATGCCGAAAAAAGTCATAGTATAGTATGTCGAAAAAAGGGATAAAAATGCCCTGGTATAGTATGTCAAAGAAAGTGATAAAAACGCCATAGTATAGTATGTCGAAGAAAGTGATAAAATAGCCATAGTATAGTATGTCGAAAATAGTCATAGTATAGTATGTCAACAAAAGGGATAAAAACGCCCTGGTATAGTATGTCGGATAAAGTGATAAAAACGCCCTGGTATAGTATGTCGAAGAAATTGATGAAAATGCCATATTATAGTATGTCGAAAAAAGTGATAAAAACGCCATAGTATAGCATGTCAAAAAAAGTCATAGTATAGTATGTCGAAAAAGGGATGAAAACGCCATAGTATAGTATGTCGATGAAAGTGATAAAAACGCCATAGTATAGCATGTCAAAAAAGCCATAGTATAGTATGTTGAAAAAAGTGATAAAAACGCCATAGTATAGTATGTCGAAGAAAGTGATAAAACAGCCATAGTATAGTATGTCGAAAATAGTCATAGTATAGTATGTCAAAAAAAGGGATAAAAACGCCATAGTATAGTATGTCGAAGAAAGTGATAAAATAGCCATGGTATAGTATGTCGAAAAAAGGGATAAAATAGCCATAGTATAGTATGTCGAAAATAGTCATAGTATAGTATGTCAAAAAAAGTGATAAAAACGCCCTGGTATAGTATGTCGGATAAAGTGAAAAAAACGCCACAGTATCTTATGTCGAAGAAAGTGAAAAAATAGCCATAGTATAGTATGTCGAAAATAGCCATAGTATAGTATGTCGAAAAAAGTCATAGTATAGTATGTCGAAAAAAGGGATAAAAATGCCATAGTATAGTATGTCGAAGAAAGTGATCAAATAGCCATAGTATAGTATGTCAAAAAAAGGGATAAAAACGCCATAGTATAGCGTGTCGAAAAAAGTTATAGTATAGTATGTCAAAAAAAGGGATAAAAACGCCCTGGTATAGTATGTCGAAAAAAGTGATAAAAACGCCATAGTATAGTATGTCAGAGAAAGTGATAAAATAGCCATAGTATAGTATGTCGAAAATAGTCATAGTATAGTATGTCAAAAAAAATGATAAAAACGCCCTGGTATAGTATGTCGAAGAAAGTGATAAAATAGCCATAGTATAGTATGTCGAAAAAAGGGATAAAAACGCCATAGTATAGTATGTCGAAAATAGTCATAGTATAGTATGTCAAAAAAAATGATAAAATAGCCCTGGTATAGTATGTCGAAGAAAGTGATAAAATAGCCATAGTATAGTATGTCGAAAAAAGGGATAAAAACGCCATAGTATAGTATGTCGATGAAAGTGATAAAATAGCCAAAGTATAGTATGTTGAAAAAAGTGATAAAAACGCCATAGTATAGCACGTCGAAAAAAGTGATAAAAATTCCATAGTATAGTATGTCGAAGAAAGTGATCAAATAGCCATAGTATAGTATGTCGAATATAGTCATAGTATAGTGTTTCAAAAAAAGGGATAAAAACGCCATAGTATAGCGTGTCGAAAAAAGTTATAGTATAGTATGTCAAAAAAAGGGATAAAAACGCCCTGGTATAGTATGTCGAAAAAAGTGATAAAAACGCCATAGTATAGTATGTCGAAGAAAGTGATAAAATAGCCATAGTATAGTATGTCGAAAATAGTCATAGTATAGTATGTCAAAAAAAGTGATAAAAACGCCCTGGTATAGTATGTCGGAAAAAGGGATAAAATAGCCATAGTATAGTATGTCGAAATAGTCATAGTATAGTATGTCAAAAAAAGGGATAAAACTCTGGTATAGTATGTGTCAAGAAAAGTGATGAAAACATTATAGTATGTCGAAAAAAGCTATTAAACGCTTATAGTATAGTATGTCGAAAACGTTATAGTATAGTATGTCAAAAAGGATAAAACGCCTAGTATAGTATGTCGGATAAAGTGATAAAAAGCCCTGGTATAGTATGTCGAAGAAAGTGATAAATAGCCATAGTATAGTATGCGCAAAATAGTCATAGTATAGTATGTCGAAAAAAGTATTTATAAAGTTTATAGTATGTATAATTGTTATTTACTATTTTGAAAATATTTGAGTTATAGTGGAAAGGGATAAATGTATAGTATGTCGTAGTGTAAGCCTGGTATGTTGTTAAATTTTGTGTGATTTGATAGAAAAGTCATAGTTTGGAAAAAGGGATTTTATTATGTGATAAAGTTTAAATAGCAAAGTATGTATGTTGAAAAAAGTGATGAAAACATAGGTATAACGTCAAAAAAAGTGATAAAATGCCATAGTATGGTATGTGAAGAAGTGATCAAATAACCATGGTATAGTATGTGAAAATAAGTATAGTATAGTTTAAAAAGGCTTAAGGTATATGTATGTCAAAAATCCCCTGGTATATATGTCAAAAAAGTAACTGGTATAGTATGTGAAGAAAGTGATAAATAGCATAGTATAGTATGTCCGAAAAAGGGATAAAACATAGTATAGATGTAAAATTAGTATAATTATGTGAAAAAGGGATAAAATATATGTATATATGTATAAAGTGTATCAAAGTATAGTGTATGTTAAAAAAGGTGATAAAAGCGTATAGTATAGATGAAAAAGTGATAAAATTCCATATATGAGTATGTCGAGAAAGTATCAAATAATATGAGTATGCGTATGTATATTATGTATAGTGTGTAAAAGGATAAAGATAGTTGAAAAAGTTATATATGTATGTCAAAAAGGAAAAAAGCCTGTATAGTATGTGAAAAAGTGAAAGCGCTTAATTATGGTATGTGAAGTGATAAAATAATATGGTATAGTATTGAAATATGTATAGTATGTCAAAAAGTCATTTTATGGTATGGTATGTGAAAGTGAATAATAATTAGGTTAATTATATGTATGTCAAAAGTATAAAGCTTGGTATGGTATGTAAAAGGATAAAACCTGTATGGTATGTAAAGTAAATGTCATATATGTAGTAAAAGGGATACGCTGGTATATATGTGAAGAGAAGTGATGAACGATATTATGGTATGTGAAAGCTATAGTATGGTATGTATAATATATATTAAAATATAAACATAGTATAGTTTCAAAAGGGTATGTATATATGTGGATAAGTTAAATTTTTATGTTATGTGAAAGTGATAAATTAGTATAAGGATGAAAAAGTTATAGTTAGTATGTGAAAAAAGGTCGTTATAGGTGTGAAGAATCATAAGTATAATTGTATAAAAGGTAAGTATAGTATAATTATCTAGAAGTGATAAGTTTAGTATAGTATGTGAAAATAGTGTAACATATAGTATAGTATGTAGAAGAAAGGTATAATAGTATAGTATGTCAAAAAGGATAAACCATGGTATAGTATGTGAAAAGTGATAAAATAACCATGGTAGTATGTGAAAAAGGGATAAAATAGATGTATAGTATGTCAAAATAGTCATAGAATGTCAAAAAGTGATAAAACCAAATTATAGTATGTGAAAAAAGGATAAAATAGCATAGTATGGTATGTGAAAATAGTCATAGAATGTCAAAAAGTGATAAACACCATTATGTATGCGAAAAAGTCATGAGGTATAGTATGTCGATGTGGTAAAATAGCCATGTATGGTATGTGAAGGTAAAACTTATAGCATATCAAAAAGTCATGGTATGAGTATGTGAAAAAAGCTTAGGTATGGTATGTCGATGAA
The DNA here is from genome assembly GCF_010015445.1 of Perca fluviatilis. Taxonomy (NCBI): domain Eukaryota; kingdom Metazoa; phylum Chordata; class Actinopteri; order Perciformes; family Percidae; genus Perca; species Perca fluviatilis. The sequence continues at coordinate 10,577,092 of NC_053124.1, read as the reverse complement.
GTGATAAAATAATAAAGTATAGTATGTTGAAAAAAGTGTAAAGCTATGAGTATATGTCAAAAGTGGTAAACCATAGTATAGTATGTAGAAGAGTGATCAAATAGCATAAGTATAGTATGTGAATATAGTCATGGTATAGTATGTCAAAAAAAGGGATAAAGCGCTCCATAGTATAAGTGTCAAAAAGTTATAGTATAGTATGTCAAAAAGGATACGCCTGGGTATGGTGTATGAAAATAGTCATTTAAGTATGGTATCAAAAGTGTATAAAATCCTGTATGGTATGTGAAAAAGGGATAAAATAATATGGTATAGTGTGAAAATAGTCATAGTATGGTATGTCAAAAGCGTATGGTATGGTATGTGAAAAAATCCATAATATAGTATGTCGTAAATAGTCATAGTATAGTATGTCAAAAGGGATGCCTTAGTTATGGTATGTCGAAGAAAGTGATGAAACATCATATTATAGTTATGTCGAAAAAATCATATCATAGCAGGTGTATAACGAAAAACTTATAGTATAGTATGTCTAAAAATTATAAAACCAACATGAGTATAGGTATGTCAAAAAGTAATACATATAGTATGGTATGTCGGATAAAGGTGTACTGCCCTGGTATGGTATGTGAAGTGATAAAATAACCATAGGTATAAGCGTGAAAAGTTATAGTATAATTATGTCAAAAGGGATAAAACCCTGTGTAATTATTCGTGAAAAAAGTGAGTAAAACCCATAGTATGGTATGTCGAAGAAAGTGACAAAATAACCATGGTATAGTATGTGGAAATGATCATAGTATTATGGTATAAAAGGGACATATTATGTGAAGAAAAGTGATAAAAACATGTATAGTATGTGAAAAAGGGATAAAATACCATAGTATAGTATGTAAATAGTCATAGTATAGTATTCAAAAAGGGAAAAACCCTGTATGGTATGTCGAAGAGTGTCAATAATACCATGGTATGGTATGTTGAAAATAGTCATATATAGTATGTCAAAAAGTGATAAAAGCCTTTATGGTATGTGAAAGTGTCAAATAGTCTAGTATGAGTATGTAAAATAGTCATAGTATAGTATGTCAAAAAGGGTAAATTGGTATAGTATGTCAAGGTGTAAAATAGCATGTATAAATGTCAAAAAGGGTTATTATAGTATGTAAAATAGTCTGAATGTCAAAAGAGTGTAAGTATATTATGTCGAAAAAGGGTTAAGGTTGTATGTATGAAAATAGTCATGAATGTCAAAAAGTGATAAAACATAATGGTATAGGTATGTCAAGAAAAAGTCATAGTATAGGTATGTAGAAGTTATAATATAATAGTATGGTATGTAAAATAGTCATGTATAGTATGTCAAAAAGTAAAATAATAAGGTATAGTGTTTGTGGGAAGGAATATGGTATAGTGTTCAGGGATGTGTAAAGAATAATAGGTATGGTATGTGAAATAGTCATGGTATGGTATGTCAAAAGTGTACCTTTTATGGTAGGTGTGAGAAAAGTGATAACTGTTTATGGTATGTGCAGGTGTAATTAAAATATGGTGTAAAATAGTATGGTATGGTTGTAATGTTGTTGTTATAGTTTGTGAAAAGAGGGATAAAATAAGTATGGTATGGTATGTGAAATAGTCATAGTATGGTATGTCAAAAAGTTGCATAATTATGGTATGTCGAAAAGTGATAAAATACATGTATAGCGTATAAAAAGTCATAGTATGTATGTCAAGGGATAAAACGTAGGTATGAATCTAAGGTATGGTATATAAAGGGTGATAAATGTATGGTATGGTATGTCGAAAATAATATTATGGTTGCAAAAGTGTAAACCTTATAGTTATGTTGAAAAATTAATATATATGTATTAAAATATATTTATAGTATGTAAAAAGGGATACTTATGGTTTGAAGAAGTATGATATTTTATGATTAAAGGTATGTGAAAGTTATAGGTATGGTATCTAAATTTCAAATAACATAGTATAATTTGTAAAAAGTGTATTTATAGTATGGTATTGTCTGTTTATTATAAAAAAGTGATAAATAAGTATATTAAAAAGAATTATAATTATGGTATATCAAAAGCGCTTATGTATGTAAAAAAGTGTCCATAGTATGGTATGTGAAGAGAGAGTACAAAGGAATACCATGAGTATAGTTTAAAAGTTGTATAATTAGTATTCAAAAAGGATAAACCAAGTATGGTATGTAAAAGAAGTCAAGATGGTATGGTATGTAAAAAGGGATAAATATGGTATGTTGTAAAAGTGGTATAATGGAATATAAAATAAAATATATGTATGTAAAGATATATATTATGTAAAAGATTATTATGTAGAAATAGTCTTATGTATGGAAATAATTGTGTATGTTAAAAGGATATTGTATTTTATGTAAATATCTGTTGCTAATATGATGTAAAAGGGAACAATATATGATGAAATGTAAATGTATAGTGTCAAAAGTGGTAAACACCTATGTATAAAGGGTTTTTATGTAGAGGTAAAATAGTTATTTGAAATTTCAAAAGTACTAGTGTATGTAAAGAGATTGAGTGTGTGGAAAGTTATAAATAACATCATATAGTTGTAAAATAGTTATTAGGTAGTAAAAGTGATAAATAATAATGGTATAATTATGTGAAGTATAATGTGGGGGGGGGGGAAAAAGGTCTGAGTAATAAGTATGTCCAAGAAAGTTCTCAAAGTATATGGAAATAATTGCTCGAAAATGAAATCATAAACATGGTATATCAAAAAGTGTCAAAATAATACATGGTAT
>NC_053124.1:9748175-9848175 GCF_010015445.1 Perca fluviatilis | reverse complement strand
CGTCTGGCCGAACAACGCCCATTAGCTGTGACATAATCGCACCATATCAGAGACTCAAGTGAGCGATCGCTTTCATAAAACGGTCATCGAGTATGGCAATATGTAAGTTATAGTCACATTCCAATTTAAATGCTGTACATTTTTATTCATAAATAATCGTGTTCACAATAAAACAAATAGGCCCTCCTGGGCGGGCTGGCTGCACAGATACCGAGACGGTTGCTACGGAACGCAGCGCAGGTAATGTTGGCCTACACTAGCAGCTAGCGCAGACTATGTCTTTTGCTTATCGGAAAGAAAGGCACACAATAACATAACAAACCAACCGATCGCGGCAGCATTAGAACCAGTCCCTCCAGAAAAACGTGATTATGCGATTGCATAATTCAATGCATAATCAGCCAAAGTCCGCATATTTATGCGGGGGCGCATTTTTGCTGCATAAATTGCTGATTTTCGCGCAAAATATGCGGGGCTTGCATGGTTTCATAATCCCCGCATTTTCGTTGCAAAAACGTCACATATCTTAGCAGAAAGTTGAAAAATTTTGTGTTTACTTCACACAAGAACAGCCATTTTCCCCTGTTGCCATGGGAACGTTATGAAATGACGTAATTTCGCGACGTGAACATCATCGAAAAGCAGGGTGTTGGGGGAAATCACTTTTTTTTCTCTTTTTCATCAAACCGCAGTTTTTGCAAGTTCTCGCAATTTCATCGCATAAAATTGCATAAATATACTGCATATGCCATCGCAATTTTTAAGAAAACGTGCTGCATCATCAAGGATTTTTGCCCGCAACAATCAAAAAAACTGGAAGGACTGTAGAACAGCACCTATTTTCTGTGTGGTAAAATTACTGTTTCTGTCAATGGGGTCTGGTGGCTTTGAAGAGAGCATGGATAACAGCTTCAGTTCCCCGTTGGAAAGGGCAGTCTGATAGCAAGGTAAAGTAGTGAAAGTATTCTAAATGTAGCGTACACTTAAAGAGATACTTTGCCTATTTGAAAGCAGCATGGCATGGCAGTGTGCGTGCAGATGACCGCCTTCCCTCCATGTCACCAGCTCTCAGTTCGTTCATCTCACGTATTTCTCTCAGACGCGGAGTGATACTTATTGTGCAAAGGAATTTGAATCATAGCCGTTGTATATAGTTATATTATCATGGCTATGAACCAATCAGATTGCTTCATTTGAGCTGCATGGTTTTATAATCTTCTTTTGATTAAAAAAAAAAAAGTTACTTGACACTGGTGATTTAAAACACTAAAATCACAAAAACAGAAACGTTGATTTGTTCATCAGGTCCCTGAGCCGCTCTGGAAGCAGAAATAATCGGACTGAATCCTCAATTAAGAAAGAGGTTGCCTACAGTAAGACTGGCTCGATGACATCCAGTAAAATGTGAGATGGAAGATGAAAGGTTGTAAAAGGAATAGTTTGACATTTATAAAAAAAGAAATAAAAAAAAAAAAGGTGGGTAAACCTACCTTCTCAGAATGTGTTAATGTCTCTCCATCAGGACTGCTCCTGAATCACTTATTCTCTCTGGCCCTCCCTGTGTCTGGCTAATTTAAAAAAAATCTGAAAGTGCGTGAAGCACTACTTTAACTTACATGGCGTTAATTACAGCAATTGTGGATTAAAATCATAATGTCCTGGGGAATATACTGTAGGTTATGGAGTTTACACTCAAGCTACGTTTTTAGCAGGTGTAAAGTATGTGTTAAAGCTTATGGAGACCTCTTATGGCTGTACCCTAATTATGAAGCTATAGTCAGCAGTTAGTAGACTAACCCCCAATTTCCACTGACTGCAGAACGGCTGCGTTCCGACTCCGGCACAGCTCCGGCGATCCGCATCCCTCCGGAGCAGATACGCAGAGCTTCTATTTTTGCGGGACGCCAGAGAGCTCCGCGGCAATTCAGCACAGGACAGATACATAGACAGTATATAAGAGACGGAGAGCGTAGGTATATGTAAGGAGATAACATAGCCATAAGGCTAATTATTGCTAACTAAAATGCTAGTTAACATTAGTAATTAAACCTAAACAGCTCATGTAAGTCGAAACTGCCTGCGAGCTTCTCCTGTACTATACGGTAATTCATCTACTATGTGACACAATCGTTAGCCTATTTTTACAAAAGCGTCTGCTACGGAGCCATAACGTGAGATACAAGGTAATGGAGCCTCTTATACATTGTCGTGTTTCTTTAGAAATAAACAACCGACAAATAGAGTCTTTAAACGCTTCAGATGTAAAGTTATTCGCTGTCAAAGTGACATCAAAATGAATGGCAGTCAATGCAATGCTAACAGGAGGTGATATTTTTGTAGCATCAAAATGGCGCCATAGGAGGTTTGAGTTCTGAAGCGAAGATTACCCCGAGCACAGAAGCAAAATAAAACATCCGGTTAATTTTCAAAATAAAATACACCGTGCTCACGGCAGATGATATTTCCCTCCTCTACACCTTGAAAACACAGCACAGAGTTGTTTACCCTCTACTCCTCTGGATGGAAACAAACCGTTGTTGGTTTTGTGGTTCTATTCTACGTGAATTCGCGAGATCTCGTGGGTCCTCGTGACTTCAGCTGTCAGTCATGGCAGCATAATGACAAACAGCTAGCCTGGCTCTGTCCACGATAACAATTTCCCCCTAGTGTACCAGCTCCTCTAAAGCCCCCTAATTATCACAGTATATCTTGTTCGATTTTTTGACCTTTTTTGTTTTTCAAATCTTTGGACGGAAGCTGTTTACAGTACTTCTGTTTCAAGGCTTTAAAGCTACATTGTGTAAGAATTTCTCCCATCTAGCGGTGAAATTGTATATGACAACCAACTGAATATTACTTTCTAGCCCTTCTCATTCCGAGCTCGTACAGTGGCCGAACCCGAAATTAGCTCTTAGTATCTCCATCGTTTACACGCAGCTGTTCTAGCCACTCCCATATTATAATACTTTGGTCTTGTTGCTTTGCCTGTCGCGTTTTAATTCTCTTTTTTCGCTTCCCTGGAGAGTAATCTCCCCCTGGCATTCATCACGGTGCCAATAGGTGTAAGAGGGCGAAATTCGGTGGTATGTCCCTCTTTGGCTAATGTATTTTAAAGATGGAGGCGCAACATGGCGGCCGTCATTCAAGTGACTCGCTCCTGTGTATTCTGAAGGATTCTGAATGGCAGATTCTACGCGTACGAGAATACTTTGATTAGTTGGCGGAAGAAGTTACACTTGAATGAGCACATATTTGTGAAAGAACAAAGGGTTTTTTGTTAAGAGTCAACTAAAAAAATGACACAATGTAAGTTTAAGGTTAGCTAAACTAAATGGCTGCTGGCTGTAGCCTTATATTTACTATACAAATGTGAGAGTGGTATCGATCTTTTCATCTATCTAAGAACACAAATGGGCATATCTCCCGACGTGTCTAACTATTACTTTAATCATAATACAGCTAGCACTTTTGCTGCTTAATTTGGCACCATGAGACCATGAGATACTGTTTCTGCATCTTAAATCTTATTTGACATCCAGCACCACTCCATCAATTATTAACAGTAAGCAAACCACTGCACAGGACTGGAGAAAGTATGAGCAAATTAAGCAAAGCAAAACTTTTACAGTATTCCTCAGAGACAGAAACAACCTATTGCTTCACTGTTCCTGGTTTTTACTGTAGCTTAATACAATCTGTAACGATGGAGCATCTGAAATGTGTTCCTTCAGGCATGACTGGGAGTAATGAGCCCTCCAGTCACTACTGTTTATCTTCCTGGACAGTTGATGGCCCTCCAATGTGTCATTACGCTAACTAGGCAAAGCCTGTCTGTGTGTGTGTGGTGTGTGTGGGGTGTGTGTGTGTGGTGTGTGTGTGTGTGTGTGTGTGTGTGTGTGTGTGTGTGTGTGTGTGTGTGTGAAGAGAAAGACAGTTTAAGAGTGAGTGAGTGAGTGAGTGAGAGAGAGAGCATCTGTTTGAGTGTGTGCAGATCTTTGCACCTTGCCACAGAGACAAAGAGAGCGCAGTTATGATTTATTTGCATGCTCAATCTTACACATTGCATAGTGTATGCAATAACAGACAAACGGTACATGGTTACTCATTAGGATCAAAATACGCCCATGTCAGATGCACATGCAATTATGCACACGCACACACACACACACACACACACACACAGACACAGACAAATAGATCATGGCGCTGGAATCGGCGTTGTAGACTGATGGCTGCAAGCCAAGCTGTTTTGCATTCTGCAGGGTGTGTGTGTGTGTGTGTGTGTGTGTGTGTGTGTGTGTGTGTGTGTGTGTGTGTGTGTGTGTGTGTGTGTGTTGGAGTGTATCCACCTGTTACAGATCAGGTCTTTCCAGCACCCTGGGACTGGTGACAGGCCAGTGATAAACAACCACACACACACACACACACACACACACACACACGCACACGCACACGCACACGCACACAGAGTGAGCAGTCACCCTTTTAGTCCACGTTTTCCATCATCCCAGGCAGAGGAGGAAACACAGGGGGGAGGGTCAGAGAGGCCAGACAGGAAAGTGACAAGCCCAACCATGTGAATAGTCTTCAACCACACTCCACCATCTTAGCACTCCTCTCACTTCACCAATTCCATCTCCTTTACATTTTCTGACTGGAGCCTCAGTGAGCGCGAGCTGTCTTTAAAGTGAAAAGCTAAGTGGTCGTTGCTGGGGTGTTTCTGCACTGCACTTCCCAGCGATCACCTGTCAATCACACAGTGTGCTCCGTTTGTGTTGATAAAGTTTGTGTTTTTGTAGGCGGTGCTCTTTTCTTTGTCTCCTCAGACACTGCTCACGGTAACTACCAACAGTAGGCACTTTGCCTATTTATTACAAACAAACCCGAAACAGAAAACCCTTTTTCCAGGGAATAAAAACCCACACACCAGGTTAAGAACAGTTAGAAAAGTGGGTTACACTTTACTTGAAGGTATCTACACAAGAGTGACATGACACTGTGTCATGAACGTGTCATAAACATTATAAACAAGTCATAAACGTTTATGACATAACGCTTCTGTCATTAAGTGTCATTCGGTTTTAGTCATGACAAGTTATGGTTAGGGTTAGAATTCATGCGTCATGACTGTGTTCATGACAGTGTTAGGTCACTCTTATGTAGATACCTTCAAGTAAAGTGTTACCGAAAAGTACTGTGTCCCTCAGAAATAACAGCTATTTTGTTTAAAGTACTTCAGCAACACTCAATCAATTGTACCCCCCCTCCCTCAGGTGAGTCACAGGCACCCAACCTTTTTTTTTTCTCACCCCATTTCTTTTTTTTCTTTCCTCTCTACATTTTAAACAAATGTAGAGCAGTAACTAAACACTTCTGCAGTGCAGCCAACAATAGAGGAATTAATTATGCAACTGACGATTCAGCAAAACCAAATTACATTCAATGGCAATGTTTTTTTAATGTCAAATACGTTTTTATTATTATTCCTTTCTAAAATACCTACACGTGGCAACCAAAGTACGGCTAAGATCAAGGGAAAGATTGTAGTTGTGGCAAATAATCTATGGTCAAGGTACGGTTGGGTTTGAGCGACTGGAACACAAGGTTAAGGTTATGGTTGTAAACAGCCAATATTAACTGTTGGAGTGTGACAGTGAGAAGATGCAAACTCCAGTCTCTTTAGTGCCTGCATGCACCTCCCAGACCTCCACCCCCTGACTTCCCACTTCACTCCGTAAAGGGCACTCATGTTGAGATTCATAATTGTCCAATATTAATGTAATTCCTGCAGATCCTGGGCTGTGCAGGAAATATATATGGAATGTAACTAAGCACATTTACTCAAGTATCTAAGGTGCTTACATACATGCAAATGTGAGTTACTTGTACTTTACTCGAGTATTCCCATTTCATGCTACGCTATAATTCTACTCCAATACAATCCAGAGGGAAATATTGTACTATTCAACTCCACAAAATGTATGTATCAGCCAGAACTAGTCCTTTGCTGATTCATGTGGCATGGTTGTTGGTGCAAGATGGGCTGGTTTGAGTATTTCAGAAACTTCATCTCTCGAGTTTACAGAGAATGGCCCGATAAAAGAAAAAAAAATCCAGCGAGCAGCAGTTTTCTGGGTGAAAATGCCTTGTTAATGACAGGGGTCAGATGGGAATGGTCAGACTGGTTCCAGCTGTTAAAATGGCTACGGTAACTCAAATAACAACTCGTTACAACCGACAGTAGAAGATTGGAAAAAGGTTGCCTGTCCTGATGAGTCTCGGTTTCTGCTGCGACATTCAGATGGAAGAGTGAGAATTTGTCATAGACAACATAAAAAGCATGGATCCATCCTGCCTTGTGTCAACAGTTCAGGCTACTGGTGGTGTAATTGTGTGGGGGAAATATTTTCTTGGCACACTTGGGGCCCCGTAGTACCAACTGAGCATAATTTTAACACCGCAGCGTACCGGAGTATTGTTGCTGACCACATCCATCCCTTTATGACCACAGTGCACCCATCTTCTAATGGCTACTTCCAGCAGGATACCGCGCCATGTCACAAAGGTGTCTCAAATCATCTCAAACTGGTTGCATGATCGTGACGATGAGTTCACTGTACTTAGTTTTTTTTTCGATTGCTAAACGACAGTGGGCACAACTGGAGTCACATGTGCAAAACTCAAACTACAGTCTGCACTACCAACATGTCACCTGAGCTAAACAGTTCACATCACCTGCAAAACTCATTCCAAGCAACACAACTCTTAACACACGTCTCAAAACAGGCTCAGTGCAGCCAAACACTCAGAACAATCCTCACCGAGATAACACACACACTGTCACGCAGAACACACACAGTAAAAACACTAACATCAAACACCAATACGGAAATTACAAACTTTTTCATCTTTACAGTTTGAACAATTTGAGTGACTTTACACTACTCAGTTTCTTTAAGGAAAATATATAATTTTATAATATACCAATTTTTACGTAAGGTAAACAAGAAGGAATGAAATCAGCAGTTTGCTTCAATATAGTATTGTGTCCCTAATAATGTATGGAATTACTGGGGGAAAAAAAACTAAAAGGTACACACGTAACAGTAACAAAGAATAGTGTGACTAATCCTGCCTCTCTCCAGCATCATGTGGCAAGTTTTCTTCATCACACTGGATGTCTGCATCATCTCTAAATACAAATGAATGTGGTGTTTCCATTTGGGTTTCATTCTTATTTGGGGTTTGTATACAAAAAAAGGCTTTCTGAGCTTTCTCTGTATAAATACCATATATCTTCACTAACTAGTCTAGAACAAGACACCTGGGTGGTATTTCAGAAAGCAGGTTTAGTGAAAACTCTTGAGTTTGTTAACCCTGAGATGAGGGAAATTCTGGGTTTTCTGTTTCAGAAAGAGAGGTAACCTCACCTCAGAGTCAGTTACTATGGTAACTGAGCCTGTGAACCTCATGAACCTGACCAGAGGCCCGTTCCAGAAAGCAGGTTTAGTGAAAACTCTGAGTTGGTTAACCCTGAGATGAGGGAAACTCTGGGTTTTCCGTTCCAGAAAGAGAGGTAACTTAACCTCAGAGTCAGTTACTATGGTAACTGAGTCTGTGAACCTAACCTGGTCGGTAACAGGTTTTCTTCAAGAAACCTCGAGTTTCTCTCATTCTCCTCCCTCTGACAGGGCTCTTTCATTTCCTCATTCATTCATTCAGTCTGGATAAGGCGCATTTTAGCGCAGTTTGTTATCGGCATGAATAAAAATTATGTTGGTTTATAAAACGTTTTATTTCTCAAAACATGGCATTTCCTTTTGTCAATGATCCCGTTGATGAAGAAGCTGCTTTACTTCACAGAGAGTTAAACATACGTTGGGAGATGATATTGAAGCCCCGACATTTGAATTTTCAGATAACTTCCTATTTGAGCGGTATCGTTTTTCTTCCCAACCGATCAGTTATGTAGCCTACATAACCTTATCCGTCCTCAGGTCTCTAACGTCGCCCATCTATGGGCATTTGTCTTTACAGCATTGGTGATGCGGAACATATTAGTAAAGCCACTGTAGCAAAGCGCCGTCAGAAGAGTGTGACTCGATCGCAAACATGTTTTAAACATGTTTTAAACATGTTTTAAACATGTTTTAAACATGTTTTAAACATGTTTTAAAAGGAGTTCCACAGTATTGCAGGTGAATGATGTAAACCCTGTGAAATAAAAGTTTATGGATTATAATTCTGATAATGATGGTGCTGCAGCCTCAGAATGGGATTGGTAGGACTAGGACTTTTTCGTCTGCAGTGTTGCACCTAAATGAAATAGATTATAGGTTCAATACCATTTCACCAGTAATATTAGGCTATACTTATGATTAAATATGATATACACTATATTGGAATATACGCATTTACTCTAGCAGCAATTTTCTCCCACGCAAATTCTCTCTCTTTTGCAGCAGCCGTTGTGTTGTTTTTTTTAAACTCGCTATATGTGCGCATGAGTATATCTGCCAACCCATTTGTTTGTGGTTGTTACCATGGTGAATCGTAGAATCATGGCTCCATTCATGCTGCCTTTTTATTGTGGTGGTGCACGGGCATGAACCTACTCTGAGTTGATTGAACCAACTCATATCAGCTGTCCTGAAACCGAAAACTCAGTTTCCCATCTCAGGGTAAATCAACTCAGACATCAGGGTTAGACTCAGAGTTTGTTAAACCTTCTACCTGAAATAGGGCCCTGCTTAGGCTTCCAGCTAAAATTACAATCAGCAGTGTTTGATAGGCACCAGACTGAAATCTATTCTGTTTTGAATGTGTGGTTAATAGTGTTGATAGGAGTGTGTTAGCATTTGAACAAAGTGCTGTAAATCTACAGTGTTGTGCACGTTGTGGTTATAAAGTCATGGGATAAGTGTGTAGAGTTTTGAAAACTGTGTTCAAGCAATGAAAAAACAAACTAGAGTTTGGTCCACATGAACTGCTGCTGTGCAGACTGTAGTTAGAGTTTTGCACATTTGACTGCAGTTGTGCCCACTGTCGTTTAGCAATCCAAAAAAAACTTTAAATGGCCTCCACAGTCACCAGATCTTAATCCAATAGAGCACGTTTGGGATGTGGTGGAACGGAAAAATTCATATCATGGATTTGCAGCCAGTAAATCTGAAGCTATTATGTCAAAATGGAACAAAATCTCTGACCCCTATTTTCCAGGGCACGTCTGCGCTGCGTTCCGGATGAGTCACGACCCTCCGCGAGCAATCACAGCCATTCGAGTCAATGCTTGATATTCCACTAGCCGCGCCACGGCGCATCCCAGAAGTGTGCGTGAAGCAGCTCTCTTGCCCGCCCAGCTAAAGATACGCACCCGGTCTATTTCCACACGACAGCCGGGCAGGTAGTGAAACAACGAGAGTATCAAGTCAGGACAACAACAGAAAGGAGAAGGCATTGAGTTTAATTATAGGACTGCCTGGAGTGGAAGATAGATACTAGCTTAATAAACACGTGATCGTTCTGTAAAGTACGATCGTTCTGTAGAGACAATAGAATCTGCTAGTTGGGCACAGGGACGGACTGGGGCTAAAAAACAGCCCTGGACTTTCTCCCAAATACGCCCATCATCCGGCCATTCGCCTTCTAGCCGTGCGCGACAGACACTAGCCAGGATGTCCTGATACTATGCCACAATACTGTAGCCTATCAGACAAGGTATTCACAGCAAGTAACATCTCAAAACCAATGATGAGAATTGGGGTTTGTGTTTATTAACCTTGTGTTGTCTTTCTAACAATCTTGAAAAAAAACAAGTTTTTGCTTTTTCCAACGTTTTAAATTGTAACATTTTTCTTCTTTACATTTTCAGCGCTTATTTCTACGTCCCATATTTTATGATATAAAACAAAAATTGAAAACCGGTCAATATGACCCAAAGTCAACACAAGCCTCAGCCTTCAAATAAAAACAAAAAATGTAAAATGCCATTACATCGGCATTGAAAATAAAATACAAATAATGAAATGTCACTGGCTACAGAAACCCCAAATTACACAAACTTGTAATTATAAAACAGTACAGTAGTACAGAGTATTACTGACAACACTTTCAGAGATAAAGTAGGCTACTTGTTATACCTGAACATGGGGATTAGATATTCTGTAGGCCTATACCAAAACTACACTGAGTGTTAGTTACTATATACTATAACTATTCAAATATAAATGTAACATGTGTTGCTTTGTGTTAAAGAATTAGTATTGAATAACCTATTTAATATTTTCTCAATGTCATATTACACTTTTAATTTGAATATTAAGGCTGTGAAATGATGAAAATTACTACAGGCCCTATCAATTTTGTCTGTGCAGCCTTCACAAACAACCACCAGGTCTTTGCCAGTTTCACAATAGTAAACGCAAATATGAAAGACAAGGAAAAACTGCACTCTGATGGAAGACAGACAGAAAGTGCAAGCTAGGATTTTTTGGTTAAACTTTTGGTTACATTTGGTGAATTATTTAAACCCCTTCCCTGTTTGTTAGCACGTTTGCCTGATGTTTTCCCGTTTAATTTAATACCATAGTCTTCATCCTAGCAGCAAAAGTGAGCTCACTACAACCTCTCAGATACAACAGAGTGAAATCGCGGTTAACCCGCGATTCATTTCTAACGCGTTTAATATTTAAAATTAACCTAACAGAAATTATTAAATACGTTAAGTTTGACAGCACTAAATGGCACGATCATTTTCATAATCATGATGCACACTCATGTTGAGCTGACTATGCAATTCGCTAAGATAAGGATAAAGGCAGCCTATAAGTTTCCTACTCCTGGCACTTACCGGTAGGCCTATTGCTGATAGTGATGGGTCGTTCGCGAATGAGTCGGCTCTAAGCCTCTGAGCTCTAAGCCGGCTCTTGTAGGTGAACGACGGGAGCTGGCTCGCATATCCGAAGAGCCGACTCTATTTTTACACATTATTTTCGACTGTCTGATCAGCCTCACATTCTGTTCCTGTCAATCATGCACAAGGTGTCAACCAATTATACGGCATGAGGGAGGGGCCGAGCCATCACACACACACACACACACACACACACACACACACACACACACACACACACACACACACACACACACACACACACACACACACACACACACACACACACACACACACACACACACACACACACACACACACACACACACACACAAACTCTGAGGAGAGGACAGAGGAGAGGAAAAACAGCTCTGAAAACAAAACAGAGAGAAAAAGAGGGACCAGTTTAATCCTTTCAGTTGTTTATTTTTCTTTAATATGGGTTCTATTATGTTGTTCAGATTCAGATTGTATTTGTTTTGAATGTTGTTTCTATACATTAAAAAGTTGTAATTTAAATGCAAATGTTTAATAGTATTCTTTTTTCATAGCAAATCAATGCATTTTTAAAGAAATTGTGAGACATTGTGAGTATGATTTCATTTAATAATTTAATTAGAATTGTTTTTAGTCAAAACATAAATTTTTTTAAAGAGCCGTTTGTGAGCCAAAAGAGCCGTCTCTTTTCAGTGAGCTGAGTCAAACGAGCCGGCTCACGAAAAAGAGCTGGAATGCCCTTTACTAATTGCTGATGTGAAATTAACTCACGTCTAATGATGTAGGCCGACTCTTCTTCTTCAGTTTTATTTTTACACTTAGCATATAAGTGATTGTATTTGCGCCCCCTGCGGTTGGCTGTTAATATCGCCTTAATAGACTTTTTTGTGCCGACGGCCGTCGGTTGGACGGCCATTCTGGACTTTTCCAGAACGCACAGTCCGTCCCTGGTTGGGCAGGCAAGACGCTCTGAGACGCTCCCGGTGTGGTATGGCGCGTGGAGGAACAAAACCGGAACGCAGCCGAAACGCAGCAAAGACATGCACAGCGGAGTGAGGAATGTTTTCAGCACCTTATTGAATCCATGCCACGAAGAATTAAGGCAGTTCTGAAGGCAAAAGGGGGTCAACGCCAGTACTACAGAGATTTACTTAATAAAGTGGCCAGTGAGTGTATAAAATCTCATACATTTTACAAAATAAAACTAACAGTATGAAAAAGTTAAAACTGGAATGGGGCTCGGAGAACGCAGACCTTCACCATGGCATATGCCCTATCTCACATTATTAATGCCGTGTGAATTTTCCCAGTCAGGAACTCATTTTTCCAAATAACTATCTTGCAAAGTAAACAAAAATGAAAAATAATTGGTGCATCTGCCCGGGAATCGGATCTGCTCCCATATTTAATGGATTCATCCTTTGCCCATGCCACACCCTTCCACCAAATTTCCTGAAAAAGGGGCCAGTAGTTTTATCGTAATCCTGCTGACAGACACACAAACAAACAAATAAACCAACAAATGGACAAACTGAACTGAAAAATGAACCTCCTTGGCCTCCTTGAGGTAACTAGCTCCACCTCAACCTACTACAATAGTAAAGTACTACTGTAACATGAGGCTTCGATATGCGCTGGTTGGATCCCTCTTGAGGAGAAGAAACCGCTGGATGGAGACAAATAACTTTCTTAAAAAGGTCCCATGGCATGAAAATTTCACTTTGAGGTTTTTTTTAACATTAATATGAGTTCCCCCAGCCTGCCTATGGCCCCCCAGTGGCTAGAAATGGCGATAGGTGTAAACCGAGCCCTGGGTATCCTGCTCTGCCTTTGAGAAAATGAAAGCTCAGATGGGCCGATCTGGAATCTTCTCCTTATGAGGTCATAAGGAGCAAGATTACCTCCCCTTTCTCAGCTTTGCCCGCCCAGAGAATTTGGCCCACCCATGAGAGAGAGACATCATGGCTTTCAAACGAGCAAAGTGGCAGTTGGTCAAGGCCACACCCCCACCCTCCACCTTGCCCCCCCTCCTCTCCTCCTCAATAGCATTTAAAGCTACAGACAAATAAATGGCACATACTAAGGAAAGCTCATTGGGGGACTGGCTCTAGTGGCTGAAATTCCAGAAAGACTTCAGATACAGTATTAGGGAACCACTAAGGTCTATATAAAAAGAGACTTCAGATACAGTATTAGGGGACCACTAAGGTCTATATAAAAGAGACTTCAGATACAGTATTAGGGGACCACTAAGGTCTATATAAAAGAGACTTCAGATACAGTATTAGGGGACCACTAAGGCCTATACAAAAGCATCCAAAAAGCAGCATGTCATGGGACCTTTAAGTAGCACTTTATTGTTCTCCACACTTCACTAAAACAACAACAACACTTGTTTCTCACTCACATGTAGCTAACCTAACCAATCAGACGCTAGCAGAACTTAGACTGGGGTAAATGTGAGGAAAACCACAGATAGAGGTAGAATCATAACTGCTGATGTAAATAATTAAACATGTAAATATGCAAATAATGACTGTGTAAACACAAATAATGTAAATGGTTAACAGTATAAACATTGTAAATATATTTTTTGTAAATGAACTGGAATATATGACTTAACATGATATGGCTTAACATTTAAACATTACACTACATACACATTAGTGCATCAATTGTAATAAACAAATATGATATGTAATACTCTAACACTCACAGGGGCCATTTTTCTGCATTGAGTAGCTATTTTTGATACTTTAAGTATATTTTGCTGATAATATGTCTGTACTAATAAAGTTATTAATGCAGGACTCTTACTTTTAATGGAGTTTTCTCATAGTGTGGTATTGTTACATGTGAAGAAAAACAGCACCTTCTTCTTTTGTGCGATTCCGGTTCAATCCAACACGGCAGGACATAACTGGCTGCCCTGTTAGCGATGGTCTTGTTGGGTCACAGTAAGTGTACTATTCTCAGACATGGTAATGGTTTGTATATGTCAGAATACCACATGTAGTATCTTTAAAACGATAGGAAAAATAACAAACAAATACTGATGGCTAACATTATCATCCTGGCCTCTTTTCTGTTTCTACGCTACTAATCTGCTGCAGTATAATGAAATAAAGTGAAAATGCCTCCTAAGTGTAGGGCACACTTCCTTTCCTCCATCCCTCCATCCCAAGAGAGACCATAAAACACCTCTCTTTTTTTATAAAATCGAACCAATATCCTTCACCTCCATCTGTCTATTTAGAGTCAGTGGAACAGCGATGGATTCTTGAGGGATCTCTTTACTGTGAGCAGTCAGTCACAGTGGGCAGAGTAGGGAAAATATAGCGGGGGGGGGCAGCCGAGCCCACATGGACCGCAGGAGACAGTATGCATGTGTCCTCTGCATATATGTAGAGTATGCAGCTGTTGTGTTTGTCTGCCATGTGTTATTTTGTATGTTTAATGCGCTTTTCAGTGTTTTTTCTCAAGTGTGCAAGTGTTCACACAGACGCGTGTGAGCGTGTGCGCTGGTTCATGTGCGTGTGGCCTGGAAATTATCTGGTCATTCATCACTGTCAGAGCAGCCGAGGCTAAATACCATCCATCTTCCCCCCCCTTTCACAGCCAAGGCTGACACTCAAGGTGTTTGTATGACTTAATGTTCCTCTCTGCAGGATTTTGGAGCAGCGTGCACACAGCTCTGTGTGTTTTGTGTGTGTGTGTGTGTGTGTGTGTGTGTGTGTGTGTGTGTGTGTGTGTGTGTGTGTGTGTGTGTGTGTGTGTGTGTGTAGCTGATCTGAATGTTTCTCCCTTTGTTTACCTGCCTGCCTGTGTGTCTGGATGTTTAACTGCTGCAACAATGCTGGAGTGTCAAAGGCCCCATTAAACCAGGTTTGGATAAACATATAGAGCAGAGCAGAGGTAGTTGTAATAGAATTGTAAAGTTGTGTCTGTAACGGCAGAGTTAGCAAAGGGCCTCAAGCAAGCATTTCGCGTGGTCGTAATGCGAAGCGTTTTGTTGCAAATCGGCTGCGTGGCGTTTGCTTTGTTTCCAAGTCAGCTGCGTGGTGGCTGCGTGGCGTTAGCGTGGCGTTTTTGTTGCAAGTCAGCTGCGTGGTGGCTGCGTGGCGTTAGCGTGGCGTTTTTGTTGCAAGTCAGCTGCGTGGTGGCTGCGTAGCGTTTTCTATGTCTTTGCACACCAGAAACATGTCTGACGCGGTGCTGCTGCTGCTAGCCTTGTCTGGACACATGTATGTTTCCCATTAATAAAATGAAATAATAGCGTGTATACTTCATGTTAAACATAAATATATACTGATTTAATTACAGCAAAGACAACGTCGGCAGACGTGAGGGCAAAATAGGCTACAGAATATTTCGTTCTGTATTGACAGGTGCAATATTTTTTATTTTTTTTAAATTACATTTACACCTGCATTTATGTCAAAACGTAGAGACTTTCAAACATCAAAATGTCATTCATTAAATGTATTTGTGTCAAAATTACATATAAACATCTTTTCGTATTCTATTTTGCCTGGAAACGCTTCCAACACGCTTGCGTGTCGCGTGAAAAATAGGCGTCGGTCCTATTTCTAGCATGCTCGCGTTTTCCGCCCGCGGCTCGGGCCGCGTCTGAGACGTGGGTGTCACGCAGGCAGTGTGCAAGCTCTAACCTGTTAACATGGGAGCCGAAATAAAAATGGACACGCCGCGCAGCTGACACGCTCACGCCACGCAGCCAGTGTGCAGGAGCCCTAACAGTTAATATTGTAGCGAGCAACAAAGAGCGAGCTGTACCCATGACGAAAATGCTTTTAGTTTTAGTCACATTTTAGTCATTTTTATCCTTGTCTGAATATTTGGACAAATTGTATGTTTTTTTTAAAGATTATTTCTTGGGGCATTTTAGGCTTTTATTTCCACAAGACAGCTGAAGACACGAAAGGGGAGAGAGAGAAGGGCAATGACATGCAGCTAAGGGCCGCAGGTCGGATTCAAACCCGCGGTAACTGAGTCGAGGGGTTAACCTCTGAAAATATGCGCCCGCTCTACCAACTGAGCTAACCCGGCCACGGACAAACTGTATGTTGATGCTTTAGCAACATTGTTATTGAAACTTTCATGCCAATAGAGCCCCTTTGAATTGAATTGAGACGGACAGACAGACAGACAGACAGACAGACAGACAGACAGACAGACAGACAGACAGACAGACAGACAGACAGACAGACAGACAGACAGAGGAAGAAAAGGTGGAAGGTGTCGAAAAATGTGTTAACATTTTTTTAAACTACATTTCTTACATTATTACATGTCTTATCTTTTGTTCGTCAACGATATCGTTGCATGTTGATATCATCACCATTAGCGAAAATCGAAGGACAGACATGCCGACAGAGAGTCCTTCCACTTTAGTTGGATACATTTCCATCAATGTATTAGAGAAGCTCTTCCTCATGTTTATCTCTAGCATATAGCCGTGTCAAACTGTTGCTGGAAAGTACTGGCAAACACAAAAGCTCACCACGCTTATTGACTGCCTCGGGCTATGACCTTAGAAGTGTGCATGCACTCGCCTATTTCTCCTGGCTTGTGTGTGAGTGGGTGCTAACACTTACAGGCCTTTCTCATTCTCCCACTAAAGGTCAGCCGTCAGACGGTATTGAGCAGCACTAAAGGTGAAAGAAACGTGAAATATGTTAAATGATAAACTATGGAGCAGCACGATCTCATTCTCCTGTCGCCCAGTTGAGTTCGAGTGGGATGAGATCTTTCCGCCGATGAATGGGAACCAATGGTATACATTCAAATGAATCACTGTTGAGACATGAGTGCATCCGATAGCTGGTTAACGAGAAATTAAGTACATTTTGTATGTTTACTAAACAATCTTCACCAAGGCAGCTAGAAAAACATAAATATACAATTGAAGACATCAAAAGTGATGCTACTATACACACAATATAGACTAAAGAATACAATAAAAGGCTCATGTGATAAAAGCAAGAAAAATGGCAGCAATAAGAATAGGGATCAGATAAGATAAAAGTACCAAGCTTTTGTGAGGAACCAAGAGGCAGTTTATGGTGTATTAGAAATGAGAGCTCTTATTGCACATGGAATAAATGAAAACTTGAACGCGTTGCACCTTATTTTTTAGAAACCTGTATCTCTGACCAGAGAGGATAATGTCAAATTCCTTGAAAAGAGGATGGTCTGGATTTGCTGTGATGGATTTAGCTTTTTCCTTGGATTCGTCCGCTAAAAATGTCTTACGGAGGAGGCTTCTGCTCACCTGTAATTTCACTCCCTACTTTGACAACATTTCCCAGCTGAATCCTGGACCTTTAAAACAACACCATCAGCTTTCTGTCGACATTAAACGCATTCAACCTCCGCAAAAAAGAAACTACAGACTTTGTTGCCCCTTTTTGCCTCACTGTATGAATGTTTATATTCTCAAGAGCTGAACGACACAAATTTCATCATCTCAACATGAAATCAACCAACGTTAATCAGTTCAAAATACTATACTTTTTATAATGTGCATGCTTGTTAATACAGTGTAGGTTTTCAGACTGGATCATGTATGCAATGTTATAATTCACAAGATTATAGGATCCACAAAAATAGCATTTACTACAGCGCTTATATAGTGAATTGCATTGGATTGTACAGATATAGGTGTAAAGATGAATTTTGTTAGCTTTGCATTTCGAGCCACGTTGCAAGGACGTTTTGACCACTTAAAATACTTGAAAATA
The DNA here is from genome assembly GCF_010015445.1 of Perca fluviatilis. Lineage (NCBI taxonomy): Eukaryota > Metazoa > Chordata > Actinopteri > Perciformes > Percidae > Perca > Perca fluviatilis. The sequence continues at coordinate 9,830,526 of NC_053124.1, read as the reverse complement.
AACTCACTGAAATACTGAACAGGCACACACACTCAGCTTATTAGTATGGCTATTGGCATGGAGACACAGAACAACATAAAGCATCCCATTGAAATCACTTTTCATGCCACTGGACTAATGTAAGTTTACTGTAATATTCCCTGGACTTTTAGCTCTGCTTTGGTTTCTACCATGGACTGTATATAAAGATGGACGACGCGTCTCCACATCCTCCCATTGTGCAAAAGTGAAGCCAAAATATCCCAGATACTGGCCCTGCCATCTTTCAATTTTGGAGCGAGATTCTGCACAGTATTTATCAGGCGGTAGAGCCGCGGTATCAAAGTTTCTCCCATACAACCGCCCGACCAATCGTGAGTCAAACACGGCTGTCAATCATGATGTTCAACCCATTTTTATAGCATTTACTTATCAAAAAAATTGAACACTTGAACAAATAGCGCGATCAGAACTACCAGAAATCTTTGGGAAAAAAATTATTTGACTTGTACTTTGATTTTTTTGTTTGGTCTATATCCCATCCGCTAACATGGATGTAACATGGAACATTATGTCCTATGCTGTTAATAGTGTAACTATAGTGTTTTGGCTTCACTTATACAGTCTATGCATCAACCCCTGGTTTCTACCAACTCTTGAGAAAAATATCTTGCTCTTTAGCTCACTGGCTGCTCAACCAGCTGGTGGTTTCTCTGCTGTTAGGGAATGGGAGGGTAGTGTGCACTTGTCTGAACTTGTTTGCTGGAAACGACTCCCTGTGGTTTTATATTGGGAGGTTGCTAAGAGCCATGAGACAGAAAACTAAAAAAACAGCTAAAGCAACAAAAAGCTACAGAGTTGGTTAATTCCCAGTGGTTCCAGCACAACCAACCAGCAGTTCCCACTAGGCTGAGTCATTGTATGCAATGTTAATATCAAAAATACAGGTTTAATAAATGCCCTTTTGCCATAAATGCCCTGCCTCTGTTGGTTTTTGAACCAATGCAATCCAAAAGGAAATAAAAGAATAATAAAAAAATAAAAAAAACATTGTGCATCAACCACAGCGACATCACTAATTTACTTGTAGGTCTAGGGAAGGTTTGTTTTTCCTCACTAATGGTACATGCCCGGCATTTTCGGTACAAACTGAGGAGTTACAGCTTAATCTTCCCTGCAGCACAGCTATGCCCCAGTGAGCTTATAAATGAAATATGCCACCATACCAAGCCACTGTGCCTCATGACCTTTCCCAAAACTCCCCTGCTCCCTGATGCTCGCCTACCTCCAGCCATAGACACACACACCCAAACCCAAGTAAATGTGTACACACACACACACACACACACACACACTTTTGTGTCAGCGTATGTTTTAATTTGAATGGATTTCAGGTGCCTTCATTGCCAAAGACTGCCTCCCCCTCTCTCATTTGATCCTGCAGCTGACATTGAAGCTCTCTTCCTCTCCTCCTGCTCTTCCTCTTTTTTCTCACTTTCTCGCCAGCCCTCAAGAGACATCACCGTGCGCCTTCTATCACTTTCTCCTCTTTACTCCCGTTTCTTCCTCCTCCTCTATCCTCCACTCAGGAAGAGACTGTAATCCGGATCTCACAGTGCAGTCTGGAGGATAATATTGCTGCTGTCTCTGACATCCCGAGTTCAGGAGGTCACCATGGCAGCCAGCCACTGCGGCCTCATGGGTAGCGACCCGACCCCCCCAAGATCCACAGCGTTTGAGGGTCAAGTCTCAACAGCCCCTTATTCCTACAGTACAGATGCAACACTGATGCTACGGCACAGTACCGCCTTCCCCATTTCCCTAACCATAGCCCCAAGCCTCTGAGTCTTCACACTTCACACTAGGTGGCAGATGGAGAAAAAGATCGAGTGCTGTAAAAAAAAAAGACATCATCTGTCAGTCAGAGGTGAGTCTACTGTATCTTCAACATGAAAATTTTAACAAAGGAAAAGTGCCTCAAAACTTTTCATCAATTTTAACTTTACCAGTGCAGTGCCGGTTCAACACGTTACTGTTCGGAACGGGCCGATTGCTCGGCCTCCAGTATTGATGCCTGCAGATTTTTAGGAGAACCGCTTATCCAAAGAACTTTACGCTCAACACTGCAATTCCTTGGGTCTTGAGCAATACACCTGCCATGACATAGTTGCGTAACCTAGCAATGCTAGAGTACTTTTGCTAACACCTAGCTATTTGGGACCAGGCTATTTCCGGGAACAAAAGCGTTCATACCGAAAGTTATCACTGATGCTTGAAATGTTGGAGTTTGCTACAATGTAAATTCTCCGGTCTCTCTTTCTATGTGTTCTTGAATGTACTGCATAGCAGGCGATGAAGAGCGAGCTGTACCCAGCATGCCGTTCGGCGGTGTAACAGTTAAAAGGGGTCCTCTCTCAAAACACTACACAGTGTAATACGTATGCCCCGTAGATCTCAAGAGCTCACACTCGACGCTGCACTTCCTTTGGTCTTCAGCAATACTCTCACCAAGCGTGAAGTCCATCTGATGAACAGTTGTCGATGAAAATCGAAGGACAGACAAACAGACAAACAGACAGACAGACAGACCTGTAATTTACAGGTGGGATGGGGGGGGTTAAAACTGCAACAATCAATTCTGGGCTTTTTTAGAGGTTTTTGTTGCAATTTTTAGAGGGGTTTGTTGACAATTCAGCATTTTTCTGCATTTTTGTCGTCTTTCTGGTGTTTTTTTTTCCGAAGTTTTTCGCGCTTTTTTCAACATTTTTGTGTCTTTTTAAAGTTTTTTTTTTTTTTTTTACAAATATTTTTTCTCAAGACATGCAGACATGGTCCGGGACCTCCCTAGATAGTTGGAGATCTCGACCCCCCCCAATGTTGAACCCAAAGTTACGCCCTTGGTTTTTAATGGTGGATGTCACATTTTGGAGTGAAACTGCATTGCCAACATCGAACACAGTTTACAGATCGAAATAAACAGATGATTCTTGATCTTGCAAACAGCACTTGACAAAACTCTCAGCTCAAGACGGCCGAAACGGAACAAGCAAGTAAGTGAACCTTGAGTTTGAGATTGTCTTGCGAACTGATGTGTACAAGGTAAGGAATCAACTGTCTATTGGCAATATGTATGTAATTAAAAGTGATTGTTGTTTGTCACAATAATGTTGAATTTCTTCTTTCTCATATTATCTACAACAGAGTCGTCTCTCATCATCGTGTTTAGCTCTCTCCTCCTTCAAACCTCCTGCAGCCGAAACAACCGTCTGCTTGATTGAATTATGATTTTAGGGAATGACTTGAGGGAAAATCCACAGTTTTGCGTCTCAGTGCAAAATATGTCTCCCAATTGTTTGGATAAACGGCTACATTTTGTGACACCCTTTGATTAGTTTTCTTTATTGAATAATTGACAGTGAATGCCCCCCAAAACCCAGAAGAGCATCGACATATCAGTTTTCAGCCTGCCTCCAGCAGAATTCAATCAATTTGAATATATTACTTAGGGAACGGATTCTTGAATAAATGGACAATTACTTTCATTGCGTGAGAATCATTCTAACAGCAGTCGGGTGGCTGATATTATCATATTAATAGACAGAAGTAAGCTTTTTTCCTTAACATGGAAATGAGCAGCAGGGCTTTTAAAAAGGAGTATGAACACTGACTAAAGCCAAAGCTTGTTTGATTTACCAACATTTACATAGGAACACACATGCATTCATTTTGGCCAGGCATGTGTTTGAGATGCTTATCAAAAAGAGTTTTAGGAGACTATTTCCCCATGACTCCTTAATGAATGCTGGCCTGAACAGTCATTAGCAATCACCCATGTTGGCTCCGAGAGACAGACAGACAGACACCGACAGACAAACACCGACAAACACCTACAGACAGACAGACACACACAGAGACCGACAGACAGACACAGACAGACGGACAGACACAAACAGACAGAACGACAGAAACAGACAGACACAGACAGACAGAGGTGAAGTGTTAAACCGTTTTACTACATGTTGTAGGAAAGATTTATGTGACATCGCCGTTAAAGGGCAACGAAAAGGCAGCTTTTCACGCAGTTGTCACACAAAGTCATCAGTCATTCCCTCACTGCCTGTTTGACATGGCATGATGTATTCATTAGCTGTGTTTGCTGTTGGCCTTAAACTGGTGAGGTTTATCTGTTTACATGAACCTAACAACCTCATAACCTGTGATTGAGTCTCCATGTTGCCATGAATGAACCAGTGAACAGAATTCCACTCCGAGCTGCCCAGAAAAACAGCCCACCAGGAAAAAGGTGTAAAAAGGCTCCGGTACCAGCTAGCACCCTCTTATTTATGTAACCTCTTCTTTATAGCTCCCAAGTACAGTAGGGGGGTATGATTATGCTAAATGATGGGGATGGCTGATGGTGCCGCAGTATGCCTGGTCCAGGTGGCTGAATTATCACGAGCAGCATGAGTGTTTTAAGTCCATATAAAGTTGGATAGGTTTAATGGGATGGATTTAGTAATGCACCTCCATTAATATACAGAACTCGCAAGAGACAGACTTAAAAAAGCAAAGTATGGTCAAAATTAGAGCAGAAGCGTCTGACAGTTTTGTCAGCACCCCCCACACACACACACACACTCAAAACATGTTTCCACATCTGTGCTATGTTATGATAGATATATACACACACATACATATATATATATATATATATATACACACACACATATATATATACACACACACATATATATATATACACACACATATATATATACACACACATATATATATATATACACACACATATATATATATATATACACACATATATATATATATATACACACACATATATATATATACACACATATATATACACACACATATATATATATATACACACACATATATATATATATACACACACACACACACACACACATATATACACACACACACACACACACACACATATATACACACACACACACACACACACACATATATACACACACACACACACACACATATATACACACACACACACACATACATATATACACACACACACACACACACACACACACACAATATATATATATATATATATATATATATATATATATATATATATATAAATAAAAAGATAAAAGATTTTGGCTGAGACTACTATAAAGTCTAATAAAAATAAAATAAAATCCTAAATAATAGTAAAGTCAGTTTTTTTTAGAGAGCTCAACATCACTAATTTAATTAAAGTAGAAAGGAGTAAATCTCAAGAAGAGCAAGGGAGGAAGGATGGCTCCTCCAGGACATACAGACACGCAATGGATGTTATGTGTACAGAATAGTCACAAAAAGAATGACAATATTAGGTAGATAGAGAGACAACATGAAGAATATAAATCCCACATCGACGAGCAACCACCAGCTTCCACCAAACACTGCCTCCTCTACCACAAAGACCTGGGAAGTGTCAAGACTGTGCACCGCGGCGCTCTCCAAGGTGCTGATCTCCACAGCCCGCAGCAGTGGGAAAGGCTCGATGGTGTTTTAAGCCCCCAACGTCGACTTCAAGGCAGCGCTGCGACAGTCGACTTCACAGGCACCTAACCCTAACCATTGCCTAATCCTAGTGCCTTCCAGCTGCCTGGAAGACGACGTTGGGGGCTTAAAACATCAAACACCGTGGGAAAGCTGCTGCCGGTGGAGAACTTTCAGCCAGGGGTGTCGGACTCGGGGTGGTCACATAAGTCGTTTGTTCAAGAAGCAAATATGACTTAAATTTAGGTGATGGTGGTGTCTAGTGGCCATAGTAGTTATGACGAAAGCAAAGCAAGAAGTAAAGTGATGAAGTATGGGACAGCCAAATTCCCATTTGAGGAGGTGGGTTAAGGAAGTGGGTTAGGGGTGTGGATGGGTCAAACAAACACAGGACGGGCATCCGGATAGCTCAGCTGGTAGAGCGGGCGCCCGTACATAGAGGTTTGCTCCTCAACGCAGCGGGTCTGGGTTCGACTCGGACCTGCGGCCCTTTGCTGCATGCCATTCCCCCCTCTCTCTCTCTCCCCTTCCATGTCTTCAGCTGTCCTGTCAATAAAGGCCTAAAAAAATGGAGAAAAAAAAAAACACAGGACGTTCAACCAGGAGGCCGGGGTTCGAGTCCCGTTTAAAAAATAAAAGTAAACCGCAAGTTTTTTTTAACTTTACAAAACAAATGGAACTACGTCACGTTCTGCGTCACGTGTGTAACCGGAATTGAAGAAGCGTCTGATTTTAACCCAAACCACGAACTTTTTCTAAACTTAACTCATTAATGCTGGGGCCTAAACACAACCAAGAAGCTTTTTGTTCCTAAACCTAACCAAACTGCAGCCATTTCACAATGTTAACGACGTGTCTAAAACAGCGACCGTTACGTTCTCTGGTTTAGATATGAGGTCGTATTTCCTGCCACCACTAGGGATTGCTAATTTATGAAACGCTCCCATGAGTCGTATTAGAGGGTAGGAATAAACGGCCGATATCATATAGTTTGGAGGACTTGGGAGTATACAGGGCCTCCTCATGTGAGGAGGGCCCACAAAGATACTAAAATGAAAACGCTTCGTCAGTCAATCAACTTCACAAACATAGGTAACCTGATGGTGCCTAAAGCTAGGCTCAAGCTCAGAGGGGATCGAGCGTTTGCCGTTGCAGCTCCAAAACTTTGGAACGGACTGCCTCTGCACATTAGACAGGCCTCCTCTCTGTCTAATTTTAAAACTCTTCTTAAAACCTACCTCTTTTCTCTGGCTTTTAACACCAGGTAGAGTGTTGATGTTATGTGCATATTTGCATATTTTAATTGATGTTTACTTATTTAATTCAATTTAAATTGTTTTTTATTGCATTTATTTTATAGTGGGTACCTCTGCTTTTATTGTGTTATCTATTTACTTTGTTTTATCTTTTGTGCAGCACTTTGGAAACCTTGTGTTTGTTAAAATCGTGCTATATAAATAAAGTGGATTGGATTGGATTTTAAGAGGGCTTTTCGGGCGCCCAGATAGCTCAGTTGGTAGAGCGGGCGCCCATATATAGAGGTTTACTCCTCGACGCAGCGGGCCCGGCTTCGACTCCGACCTGCGGCCCTTTGCTGCATGTCATTGCCCCCTCTCTCTCCCCTTTCATGTCTTCAGCTGTCCTGTCAAAAATAAAGGCCGAAAAAGTCCAAAAAATGTAGGGGTTTTCCAAACATCAATGCCTTCCTGAACATGTATCTTCAGCATACAGTATATGGTCTCTAATAACTGTCAGTAATAACTAAGAGATGAATGTATTACGTGGGAGGAAAGAAGAATATTCCCCCTAAACAGATGAAATACTGGTGTTGCACACCAAACTCTCTGAGTTTTCACCAGTTTAGCTGAAGGAAAAGAAAACTATGTTGCCATGGAAACTAAAACTTGGAAGTTGTCCAGATGGAGAGGAGAAAAACAGAAGTGGATATGGATAAAGTCACGGAAAGAAAAAAGAAAGTAGAGGTAGAATTGAGACAGAAAGGGGAGCAAATATACAGTATGGCCTAACAAAGCATTTCATGCAGATATTATTTTTAAGTGGATCACTTCAAAAGGCCCATGACTTTGCTGGATGGCACAATACTAAGCTTTACATAGACATCTGATCACAATCTCCTATTGATAGCTCAGATCTGTTATGGTAGCAGCACGCACACCCAACCAGACTCGCAGCAGCCTGGGCCTCTAAAGGTCTGTTCCTGAAGTGAGTGGAAGACTTAGCGGGATACTTGTGATTCTCTAATGAACCATCTGTCTCATCAGCTGAACATCACACCGGCTTTTTTTTTTAAAGATGCTTGATGCTGACAGAACTGAAAATCTCCATATGTTGACACAGGTTTTTTTTTCTTCTTTTGGGTGTCAGTGAGAGTGACAAAAAGTAGGGAACATATGTAAGGTTTTACTTTCCAGTAAAGGCAGAACAAGTGTGAGAACGAGGGGAAGAAACAGAAGAGGCTTGTGCTTTTGCTCGTACAAGTATACTGTATGCACTAATTACAGCAAATTCAAAAGTTCACCTTAAACATGGAAGTTCTGCTGAACAATTTAAAATGATCTGGACAATGTCTTATGATGCAAATATGTGCTGCTCAGTGCTTAACAAAAGTTCTAGGTTATGTAGAAGACATAACTGGAAGCAGAGATAGCTTAATGGCTCATGTTCAGTCCTAAACTCATGCCAAATCATACCAAGAGCCAGACTTAAGTCTTTTGCACCAGTTTTTAGGTGCGAGCCCTGTCTCCTAAAATGAAGTTCCTTTGCAATTAAACTGCATTCTCAAATAGGTTTCGAGGGAAACATTTTTGGATGTGTCACAAATATGTTAGTCCACATTCAAAGTCCACGTAGGGAGGAGGGCGGGGTGGATCAAACAAACAGGAGACTGCTGTTAGTGTCCTGTGTGAAACCAAAAGTCAACACTGTGTAAGTTTACATACACAACAAATATTCCACTATTATTTCAAATATGACAATATAAAAACTAGGGCTGTCAAAATTAACGCATTAATTTTTGCGTTAATTTTTTTATATTTAACTCTTTAAAAAAGATTAACGAAATTAACGCAGCTGTGTTCGTTTACTTCATGTGGCGGCTGAGAAACGTAATACGTCTACATAACAGCAGGCGGCGCTACTCTGTATTGTTGTCATGGCGGCCGTTCAGAATACGATCTCATATTGTACTAAAATAGTTCACTGAAACATGTTTCTGAAAACATTTTAAGCGAGAAATAGGCCTTGCAGTTGCTGAATCTGTCTTTATTTCAGCTCAACAAAGGTCAGTTTAGAAGATTTTCGTCAGATTTTGAGAGACTAGTCACCTCATTCCACTCGCCATTTCCAGGTGAGTCCCGACTGCCCTGCCGCCGACTGAACATAGACTCGTTGGAGATGAACTGCGCCTCGCCTGTAAAGTAGACGAGAGCAGGCGACAGCAGCCGGGGGCGGTGACAAAAATCTGCTCTCAAGTCGGACAGTTTCTAGCAGTTTCCAGCAGCCTTCAGCAGGACTAAGCCAAATTGTTGCTGCTGTTGTTCTGAAAGATATTAAACATTCTGAACTTAGCAGAACCTTTCCTTGTTTGTTTTTTTCTTCATATTTGCAAAGTTAAGTGATTTAGCATTTAAATATCCATTATTACAAGCTTCAGTCCCAATTTAAAAAAGCGATTAATTGCGATTAATTACAGCAAATTGTGCAATTAATTAGTTAATTTATTTTAATCGATTGACAGCCCTAATAAAAACCTATTCTGGTTGGATATTCCGAATAAGGCCTTTTTCCGAATACAGCATTTTCCGATTAAGACATGTGGGATATTCCGGTATTATTCGGGTTTAAGAGGCATTCTTTGGACACGCACTCAGAATATGTGTCTCAATCTGGGTTTTTACCTCAGTTTACATCCTCTTGCCTGTTTACATCTTATGGTGAGCTCTGTGCGTTGCTATGGTTGCTGTACACAAACCAACCAGCCAACAGTTTGCAAGGCTGCAGACCCGATAAGAAGGAGAAACACAGCTACTTTTAAACATTATCAAAGATTGGATATCAACAGGATTTTGGATATGCGCACACATCGCTACGCCGACATTTTCAAGAAACTGGTTGAAGGAATGAAAGAGGGACGCTGTGTTCGCACGGTCCCACAAGTCCTCCACCGCTGGAGAACTTTGAAAAAAATCCTATTCTGCACAGCTGCATATAAACGGGAATATTAGTGGAATATTCACTTTCGTTAGCCATGTAAACAGCTTAGTTGGAATAGCGTCTTTTTCAGAATAAGGGCAAAAACCGGAATATTATGTGCATGTAAACGTAGTCACTGACTTATTTTAACAAATGTTTGTAAGGGAGTATACATAAGAAAACTTACTTATTTTAACCCAAACCATTATCTATTTCTAAACAAGTAGTTTTGTTTCAATTCAACATTAACCACGTTTAAAACTACATCGGATTCACAACATGTCTGTCGCCTGTGTGAGGATGTGGAATCGGGCAGAAAATAGGTTTCCCTCAAAACGTAATTGAGCATTCAGTTTTGAGTGCACGTGACAGATTTGTGTGCTATCTCTTTCGAGCAGCATTTGCAAGGTGCATCTCCACACTTATTTGCGCAAAGAATAGTGGAGACACGTTAACAGAGGATGATCCACTGTGTTTTTAATTAAGTACACTTTGCATTGTTCAGATTTGTGGGGAAATTCTCCACCTCTGAAAAGCAGGTGTAAACATACAGCAAATGGATACTACAATAAGGTTGTAATGGAGAGAACAATGTGATGTTGCTTGTATGCTACAGAAATCTAACTAGCAGCACATGTAGAGTGAGTGCAGCCTAAAACATATCCCCAGAGCTGCACCGGAACAGTTATCCAAAAAATACTTAAGCAATAATACTTTAGGCCTACATAAAACTTAAAAGTGACTCTTAGAAAGTAGAAAATAGAGCCATTACTATCGATGAACACATATCTAATTATTTTGCAACCTCAAACTAACATTGTAAAGAAAAAAGTGGCAGGAGCACTTCCAGTATCCTTTTTACCACCGGTGCTCATGGAAGGGAATAAAAGTACATGGAAAGGAGAAAGAATTATGACCAAAAAAAGTATTTAAAAAACCATGTCCAAGCACTCAAGATTGATTAAAAAAAGTGATAGAAGGCCTTTAATTAACAGGACATTAAAAGACATTAAAAATACAACGCGTATCGGCTTGAGCCTTCCTCAGGGCGTAGTGACACAAAGAGACAAAGTGATTATAATTTGTAGGTGAAACAAACTTTGTTCGACTCTTATAGCATGTATAATTAAACCCAAATATTGTCCTATTATCCTTTCATGTCTAATAGTTTTTTTTTCTCAGTTGGAAGTGAACATTTCGTTTCATAATTTTATTCTACGTGATCTCAGATAAATTCCAGTGCTGACTTGTGCCTACTGAGCTCTGAGAACACACAGTCCAGGAGCTGACTGCATAATGAGCTGCTGCCTGAGTCAGTCAGGCACAGAAAACATGCAGCTCGCAGCTGCAATTTCAATAAAAACATGCAGCACACATTTGAGCTCGTTTCTTAAAACCTTCAGGTACTGAATTAGAAAGTGTCTGGCTTTGGCTCAGCCAGATGTAGTACACACAAAAAAGACTCCTCACAGATCTGAGCCAGGGACACTGGAGCTGGAAGGGCTGAAAGCATTGTGTAAACTGCATAGATTTTCACTTGATTTGTTCAATTTTGTTCACAAAAACATATGCCATCTGAATAATTTGATCCATAGCATAATCACACCAACATTTTACACACTGTAGCTTTAAACAATTATTATTATTTTTTGAAACTGTTATTTTAATCAATACTGCATGTTCCGGAGAGATGTACGCTTTTCCAAAAAACTGTTCAAACATGACATTTAGCTAATGAAACCTTGTATGGAGGTATCTGTGTTAGTGAAAGCTACCAGAAGCATTAAGGGAATGGCATTGCAGCATTGTTAATAAATAATGAAGCACCACTGACAAAATAAAGGGGGAATTCTGTCTTAGCTGAAGGAGCGAAGACAAAGAGGGAACAGCGCGTCACATCTGTTAATTCATCTTTTGGACAGACAAGACACCAGGAAGAAGGAATGGTTTGAGGAGGAGGAAGTAGATGAAAGAGACCCATTCTGTTTCGGTGAAATCAAAATGGGACAAAACACATTGATCCAGAGGAAGAAAAAAAATATATATATATAAGACAGCAGGAGGAGGAGGAGGTCAGCAAAGAAGAGACGAGAGAAAAGACAAGGTAGCAAGTAGAAAGAAGGCAGTAGCTGTGCCTGTGAAGCAAAAATATCCTACCAGATCCAAGAGCAAGTCACAGCTGAGCACTTGTTCAATAACTAAACCACGCTTTTAAAAGTCCAGACACAGTCTGAGGTAACCTTAAGCAAAGATGGAACAGCGTTCCCTCTCGAGTGTTGGAGGCAAAGGGAGGCACATGCTAACTTAGCTCACCCTTGTGCGAGAGGGTGTATTTGCCTCCACCTCTTTCTTTCAGTGAGGTCCTGAGCTAAGAGACAGAGGAGCGTCTCACTGGGGAGCATACAGAGAAGCCTTCCACTCCACTCAGAGTATTACATTATGTAGGTGGGTGCTTCTGATCATTTTTCTGTGCAACTTTCTTTTAAGTTGGCTATTGCTTTGAGTTTCAATCATTTATTTATCGTATAGAAGGAATGCATTGGCATACTTTCTTCACATGATAACACCACCCTCATCAACATTCAGGCTGTTCTCATTCACGGGCTGTTCTCATTTACGTAAACACTTACGTAAAGTAATGCACTATTTAAATCTTATGTAACCAACGTAACCATGAGCCGGGACGTGCAGGGCTGCCTCAGAGGAAGCCAGGCGACGTAGTATAAAAAGCGACAAAGTCTGCGTACAGAGGAGGTCGGGGTGAACGGAGGAGACCGCTGCTGGTGTCTCACGTTACTAGACCCATCTCCACAGCACTGTGGAGTAAGGTCTGGCTACAGCACACATACATTTTTGGAATAAGGGTTGTTTGCATTTCTTTAAGCCAATCACAATCGTCTTGGGCAGCGCTAAGCTCTGGGCGCAGAGATAGTGACCCTGCAAAATGGACTACGGAACAAACTTGTTTTGGTGAAACATTTGCACCCCTTGGGGCGCCCCTGTAGCTCACTTGGTTGAGCGTGCGCCCAATGTACCAAGGCTCAGTCCTTAGCGCAGTCTCTCTCTCTCTCTCTCTCTCTCTCTCTCTCTCATAAACAAAGAACTGTTCACACAATACAGTAGCCTGAGCTATTTAAATGAGCTGGATACATGGTTAAACATAATTTGCTCATACCAGTGTATCGCCGTGTGTACTTTGTCCACAGCAATCCCCGCCAATCGGTCCCAAAACGTCCAAGTTAGAGAGGAAATCCCGTAAACTTATTCTTTGTAAATCTTTGCAATCATTCCACGAAACAACCAAACATGCCTGCTTTATTGCACTATCCAAATGCTCTTCAAAACTTGCCATTTTCAGCGTGCAGCTTGCTAGCTCGAAGTTTGTTGTCAGAAAAATCCATACCACTCACTTCTGTAAACAACCAGCCCTGTTTACATTACATAGTTTGCTGATGAAATTCTGTAGAAGCAGTGCAGGCAGAGTAATGAAGGACAGGGTTACGTTTTTGGAGTGAACGGTTCCTTTAAGCTACAAAAAAAACAAAACACTGTGCTTTATTTTTATCAGCTTTAGAAGAGAAGAGCAAGGACAAAAGGTGCGTCCAGAGGTTGCAGTAATAGAAAGGCAGCACAGAGCTTTGTGCCGCTGTCACCGCTCACCTACCCTCGACCTCTCTGTGCAGACAGGCCGTACAGCTGGGTCAGCAGAGAAACCTCTGTGACCCAAACAGACAACTCCTCACTCCAGAACATGCTAATGAGCGCGGTAGCTCCGCCCTGGCGTGTGTTCAGGTGGAAATTAACTGACACCTCCATCTGTTTAGTGAGAGGGAGGAAGGAGGGAGCGGGAGGAAGAAAAGAGCATGGCAGGAGGGAGGGAGAGAGGGAGGGAGGGAGGGGGAGCGGAGGAGGGAATGGGCAAATTGGTGTGACAGTGTCATACATATCTTCTCGGGGGTGGTGTGCGTCGTGTGAATTATACCCCCGTGAATATCACGTGTGCTCATGTGAAGTCTTTTTGCTCAGGTTTTTATTAATGCACGCAGGGCACATTTTGCAACGTGTCTCAGAGATGTTAAGCGGCTTGGTAACAGTGGACACACACACACACACACACACTTCACTATCTTTGTGGGTACTTCTTATTGACATAATGCATTCCCTAGCCCCTTACCCTAACCACCACAACTAAATGCCTTACCTTAACCCTTACCCTCACCCTAACCATAACCTAATTCTAACCCTAATCCATCCTACAACCAAGTCTTAACACTCAACCAGCCTTTTAAAGTTGTGGGGTCCAGCAATTTGGCCCCACAAAGCTGTCCGGACCCCACAAGTATACTGTATTCCCATTTTTTGGACCTCACAAATATAGTTAAACAAGAACACACACACACACACACACACACACACACACACACACACACACACACACACACACACACACACACACACACACACACACACACACACACACGTTAAGAGGAAGGATTTACAGTTTGCTGTCTCTTGGACGTGTGCGTGATATAGGCACTGTCAGTTGTTTTGTGGTATATTATCAAGCTGGGTCATAAATAACACCAGGATGCAAGGACAATGTTCCAGTTACCCTTGATGATGAAGATGCTTCACTAAAATAGGAGACTGGTTAAAAATATCCCAGAGATTTAAGCATCTGTAGGTCTTTGTACAACATTGTGTTTGTACTGTATTTCTGCCTGCAGACAGTGCTGGTATCATTACACCGTTGTCACCCCAAAGAATAATGGCCGTCTTACCTCCCCCATCCTCATTACTGCTTAGTGCCACTCGCCCAGTCTGTACTGAACGCCTCTGAATTTACTGTTGTGTCCTGTTATTTAACCTGTTCGTCTAGATAATTTCATGTTCACATCTTTGTGTATAATGCGGCGCTCCCAGGCACCAGGCTGGTGTGCACATGCGATACACCCTTATGTGATAACACAATAACGAGCGTTCGGTAGAATTTCAACTTTTATTGTGTAAGACAAAATTAACGTAGGGGGGAAGCAAAGAAAGCGGAACTGAAGGGTGGGTATCGTTGCACCACGGTGCCCACCTCCCTCTTCTTCTCTCAGACAGAATTTTGGAGACGAAGATGGCGGTTCGCTCTATCACTCACTGACTCCGTGATTCGGTTTTCCAGGTTGGTACTCGGTAAAAATGACAAAACTGTTTCCTCCTGAAGTGTACGTGGTGTATTGAAGCTGTGAAGAGTTGGTTATGGAATTTTTGATGTGGAAAGCAGAGTTAAAGAGCCACGTTTATAACCGCGGGAAACGGGTTTTGTAAACAATGGCGCTAGCGGCTAGTTAACAGGTGTGTGTATGTGTGATTCTGGGTGCTGGTGTCCTCACCCCCTGGTATTGCTTTATTTTGGGTTGTTAAGGTATCCTGACTGCTATAAATGATTGTTAATGTTAAGAAAAGAGGGGTAGGTTGTTTAAAACTTAAAAGGGTAGTTCTTCCTAAAGTTATACAGAAGCAGTTAGGTGTCTGGTCTGTGTTTAAAAATGTATCATAAGTTGAACAGTTATCCCTATGTGTATGATGATTCATGTTTTGACTTTAAAGTCATTTAAATATTCAGTTACAGCCAAAGAGGGTTTATGATTCACCTTATTACATTAGTATGATGGTGGATTTCTGGAGTTAAAAAGAAAACAAATATATATCTATATAGATTGAAACATGATTTATCCTTGATATTACTGCACTTTAAAGACAGTGATATTTATTTTTGTAAAGACATGATTAATGGTGAAAGAAAGGGTGTTATTTTAAAAAAAAAAAAAAAATTTATGGTGTTTTAAAAAAAAAAAAAAAAAAAAAAAAAAAAAAAAATTTTTAAACTAGGGGAATGTTGTATTGTTTTATACCATGAGTTGGGAAATTTGTAATAAACAGACAGAGATTTGGAGACGACGATGGCGGTTCGCTCTTTCACTCACTGACTCCGTGATTCTGTTTTCCAGTGTTTCATCTAGGAGAGTTGAGAGTAGTGTCAAAATAATTTGTTGCTCCAGTTACACAATTTGAAACCCATAACACACAAACACACAGGATGTGTTCAAACACACTCATGACACCCATCTTTCCTAAACACCACATGGTGTGAAGGTATTGTATATCAAATTAAAACTACCAGAGAAGGACAAGTCAAATGTAGGAAATGACGATGAGTCAACCCGTTCTCACTCCCAACTTGTAAAATACTGACGCTTGGTCACTGGCTCTTAGCGTCAGATACAGACTCAAAAATCCCCCCTTAGCATCCGTATGGAATGCACCGGGCAAAGCAGCTCGACCGCGGCGCTGTAAGATGACGTGGAATTAATAGCGCCAACGGTAGCGAGTAGTATGAAAGAACGAAAATCTGTGTAGAGAGGTTAGTTAAAGGACAAATCCGGTGCAAAATGAATACATGTGTACATGCGTGCGCCATCTTGGGAAAACAGTCATGACCAGTCAAACGACGAACGCTGTGCAACCAGTAACCAGTAACCTGCATGTATACATGAACGGTATGGTCTTTTTAAACTATCTTTTTAATAAACTGTCTGTACACTTACAATGTTCTCAATTCTTCAGTTTACATGTAGGGACCCTCATTATGCTACCGTGGAAGTGTGGTGCTATTTTGAGCCTTGTTAGTGGTATAGAAATGGCGATTTCTTTTTACTTTAGCGTGCCCTGACGACTAGCGTTATAAGCTAATTAGCGGTTTGCGCTAAAACTGGTCACAATCGATTAGCATGAAAAAATATCCCAGACAACAGTCGACTCGGTACCCATGTGTTATTAACCTCTAGGTTCATTTTGCGCCGGATTTGTCCTTTAAGGTGATGGATGGGTCAAATAACACAGGACTTTCACCCAGGAGACAGAGGTTTGTGTCCTGTTGTCTCGCGTGTGACTGAAACGTACATTTTATAACCCCACCCACGCTCTTTTCCTAAACCTAACTGTCCCATTCTTGTGCCGCGTGTCAGTTAAACGCAAGTGCCGACCCAGAGCGTCAAAAAGTGACACCCAGAGTCCCGACCAAGCGCGTCTAAATATGACGCCAAAGGGCTAGACGCTAAAGGAGACTTTTTTGCGTCCGTAACAAATGCCAAAGGCACCTTACCAGGTGTCGCTTTTTGACGCGCAGGGAGAGAGAATGTGTCTGATGAGTCACCTTAACCGACCATCATAATTTGCCTTGCCATTTTATCTCATGCAGTACACAAATCTAGTAAAGCAAACGCATCAGTTTAACACAGGCACTGTCCTGCTCAAAGTCTATGTTAAAGGGTAATCTATATCCAGCCTTTATCCGTCAATCCAATCAAATACAGAACCTGCTCAGTTACATTTGTGTGACTTCCTCCACCTCTCTGTACTGTTTGTGACTGAGGCTTTGGTATTGTTGATTTGCTGAGATCCAGTGCATACCTATATGTATATATCTACATGTACCCAAAGAACTGAGCCTTCTCCATCAAACCTATAAATGTATAACCATTTGCAAGAAATAGTCAGTACAATGACAATGAGTTTTCAACATTTGTAAATCTGAGCCAGAGGTCTGTCAAACGCTTTGACACCCTACCAAACAGATGGGAAAAACAATCCCAAAGTTTATGGGACATTTGTAGCAGCTGTGGCTTTCTCATAGTCTTAGCAGAAATCTGATTGGATCATTTACGGTAGATAGTGTCCGTAGTGTCTGTAGATAGTTATCCGTAATGTACACCTGACATAGTTAACGTATGATGACTCAAGCAGGTTCATAAGCAGATCCATATCATTTCATCGTTAGAAAAAAAAAAAAAAAATCCATGACAGGATTAGCTAGTGCTAACACCGATCTGGGAATGACTGCTTTGAGATTTCATGCACTATACAATTAAAGTGAATTGCAGTGTACTTTGAAGCTTGATACTCTGGTTACAATGGGTCATTTCAGAAATCTAGTCAAAACTAACTGATTTTTAACTGCATTTTAGCTGTGACGGTTTTCAACTTGAAATTACTTCATCATATTATTGTAACAATCACGATTGATAAAGTGACAATTTAAAATATGGAATTAATATATAATGTCTCGAAAATGACATACCGATACCTTAATGGGACTTACCTGATTAAATAAGGTTTTCGTTAAATAAAATGACAAATTTACATACATTTTGGGTGTTTTAGACTTATTGATTGTCCATCGTAGAAAGAGCTAAATTATCATACAAATACTATAATTGTCGTAAACTTTCTAACACTGGCAAAATCTCACCACTAAAGGTTGAAAATTCAAGGCTAAGTACTCTGCTGCACGAACTTCTAGTAGCATCTAGCTTTTACATACAACAGTTTAGATTTTTCAAACTCTGGCTTTGTTATGGCCAACACTTCTTCAACGCCTAACTTTTACTGGTTCTTCTTAGTGGTATATTAAAACAAATATATCAATGATGATGTCCTTCAGCTGAAGAACTGCCTTCATTGTGCATGTGTAATTGGCTTCAAAAGGCCTATACCCATTAGATCCCTCCGCCGCAATCAGCTTCAAGTTACTTATAAAAGAGTGACATTTACTCTATGTGGGTGGAACGGTTTCCATTAAACAGATTTTACTGATCCGGAGCGTTACAAATCAGCACTACAAGTCTCCATTGCTCAGCAGATTGAGCACACATGGAATTTGAGGTATATGTTAAAGTGCAGAGAGAATAAATGTTGGCAACGTTGAAAGAGGAATCGGAACAGTCGCTGCTCCTGCGGAATAATAAGTTAAATCCAGAAATTACGTTTTAAATGAGTAATGACTAATACATAATAGATGTGACTTCTTCTGAATAATTAGCCCAACACTGCTCCCTTGGGTAGCAGTTCCATGCTAGAGCCCAAACTTTTGCCCTAGCTGTCGTATATATTGCTGTCCAGATCCAAGCAGTGACAGATCCAGCTCACACGCCGCTGCCGTTGCTCCACGAGGGCCTGCCAAAAGTCGCAGGGGTGCACTTCCATTCAGGTCAACAGCAGCCGCTCTGTACTTTCTGACAACTGATAACACAATGAGACCATTAGTGTTGTAGGCTCGTGGCCCGGGCCCAGCCAGCTCAGGTCTACCTGTGCCAGCTTCAGACTAGAGGGCTTGTCTCCTCGAGATTAATGATCCCCGGCGCTGCGCGGAGTAGGCCACTCCTTGAGTGTGAAATACGCCTCATGTGCCTGGCTGGAGCTCTGATTAATTCCTGCCTGCATGCTTGCCCTCGGTGTCTGCAGGGGGTTTGTCTTTGTTTAGCAGTCTGTGTGAATGTGTGTGATCCGAGCCCAGTGTTAAAGTACAAAATCAAACCAATCTCTCTCAAAATTATGTTAATGTTTTGTTTTACCAGCTCAATTACGCATGAGTGCACTTTTATATCTGTTTGCATCCAAAATGGAATTTCAATAATGTAGGCTATAACAGAGAGTTGATTTGATTTGACTAATCTCTGCTTCTTTCTGTCTGTGAGTACATTATTATGTACAAGTGGTTTGATCTTAAATCCTTATATTTAAACACCACTCCTTTATTTGAAAGACCATGCACACTGTTTAACTTTAATCCTAGTAGAATGTGTCATTGAGCATTTTCTCCTGAATTGTCATCTTTTTGTGTAATTCACTTATTACAGGTCTCAGTACTTGAACACAACCTTCAAGGAACAAGAGGACTTTTAGGAGAAGATCGTACATGCTTTCTGTCTTTACTCTCTATTCCCACAGCAGTGGTCCCAGCTACTTATTGGTTGAAACAACACATAAGAATAAGGATAAATTTAAAAAAAATGTAATATCTAACCATTACAAATCAGAGGGACAAAGTGACAAAAGCTGGAATTATGCTTCTACGGAAATACACGTAAAGGTCTTTGCAAAGCTACGCAGAGAAGGGTGTTATGGGTAACCACACCTTCCAATTTTGACTATGGAGTGTGTACAGTGTTGGGGAATAATGGAATACATGTACCAGCGTTACGTATTCAGAATACAAATATGAGTAACTGTATTCCGTTACAGTTACACTTTAAATAGTTTGTATTTAGAATACAGTAACATTGTTGAAATCAATGGATTACATGACGATACTTGAAAAAGTGAGCTATCTGTGTGATCAGTCACAATGGAGTCGGAAGAGGAGCAGCAGGAGCTAGAGGTCGAGATGGAGCCGGAACAGGCACAACAGAGCCAGGGCAGGAATGTTTGGAAATTCAAACAGCATTTCACATTAAAGAAATAGAAGGGAGACCGAAATATAACTGTGCAGCGCAACCTCGCCTTATTAGCCAGGGGTAGTCGTCGCTGTAGTTTTACTGGTCAACTTGCGACTTTACATTATCTTACATTGAAAGACTGAGTAGCCCCATTTGACATGCTAGCTAACGTTAGCTAAAATTAGCTTGTGGTAGCTTAGACTGCGGTTAGATTTTTGTAGTATGCAGTTAGAGACTACAAATACAACAATCTGATTGTTTAGGTACACATTCAGCCAGTTGGAACAGCAGAACACAACAGAATAGGCCTGTTTAGTAAGCAGGATTTGGAAGGAATCCAAGTATTCAGAATACGTTACTCAGATTGAGTAATGTAACGGAATACATTACAAATTACATTTTTGGACATTTATTCTGTATTCTGTAATTGAATACATTTTGAAAGTATCCTTCCCAACACTGAGTGTGGACCTGCACATCAAGCAAGCTGTTAATCCACCACCCTGTTAGGAAGTCTGGGAATTAGTTTTCAATATGGAAATACAAAACTAATGTTCTTTTTAGCTTGTAGCAAAAAAAGAATAGTTGGTACATTATGTGCATGCTTCATTGTTTCATCATTTTATAATTGAATTTCATTACTGCATTTCTTAATGCAGAATTTAACAGAAAAATATGTGTATTACTTTTTACCAATTTCTGGGTAGAAAACATAACCTGCTGGGTTGTAACAACCCAGTGCTGGTTCTGTTCCTTTTTGACCCAGCACGGGGTTACCAAAATAACCCAAATTGAGTAATATTTTTACACAGTTTTTAAAGTGCATTTATTCTTATTTATACTACTGCCCAAATGATCTTTTAGCAGAACAGGATTATACTAGCCTCGTGAGACCATCCTGATCTCGCGAGCTCCAGTTTTCCACTCTCGGATCAGTCTGGCATCTTGAGATAGTGAAAATTTGGAGCAGTTCACAAACGAACGGGCCAATCAGCGTTGGTTTTGAGGCGGGTTAGGTGGTGATAGACAGATGGTTTATCCAATCAGCTAACCAGTATTTTCAGACAGCGGTAGCCCTAATTCTGTTAGCCGCTCGCTAATGCTTTTTTCTCTTGGATCCTTCTTTTGGAATATGGACCGGGAACCTGAAAGGGTGCCTTTTATTCCTAAATTCTCGTTACACAAACGGCAAATATCCTTTACCGACATGTTGCTTGCTTGCTGAGCTAACGAGCTATGCTTTGCCTGCAGCAGCAGGGGCGGGCTTGTGGTTGTATTTTCATACGCTTTGTGGATCTGATTGGTTGATTTGGCCCGTCTATCACCAACATAGGTGATAGACAGATGGTTTATCCAATCAGCTAACCAGTATTTTCGCCCCTTCCCAAAAGTTCTCCAACAGAAAGTTCCCAGATGGATATGCCGAGCAAATGTGAAGCAATCCATCTGGCGGAGTCAGGTTAGGATTATACTTGCCTATGGTGAAATTGTCTTGTCTATTCACATTGATAAATCCAGTTTCTTTTTAACGTTTGTTTCATGGATGTAGTGGTTTGTTTACACTGTCACCAGGATGGAATTTATATACATTCATACAGGTCTAGGGTTCATGGGAAATGCGGTTTGTTAAAGGCCTCTATAAAGCAGAAATATGTAATAAAAAAATATTAGACTGTTTACGTTTTTCGTGTGGAGTGAACAACACAACCTCCTCAAGATATTGTTCCTACAATGCTACTTAAGAAAGTTCTTGAACGTTTGGTCCATTTGTATTATCAATAATTAATAAGAGTCTTCTGTCTGGAATTTTTCCAACTTATTTTAAACATGCTATAGTGCAAACTCTGCTGAAAAAAACAAACTTAGATAAGAGTGTGATGTGCAATTATAGACCAATCTCAAAGCTGCCCTATCTAGCAAAGTTTCTGGAGAAAACAGTCTTCATTCAACTTGAGTCCTTCCTTATTAACAATTCTATCGGTGAAGTTTTTCAGTCGGGGTTCGAAAAACAACATAGTACAGAATCTGCATTATTAAAAGTTTTTAACAACTTTTTTATGGCCACAGACAGTGGTGACGTGACCTTACTTCTGCTATTAGATCTTACAGCAGCGTTTGACACAATTGACCACAATATTTTAATTTCACGCTTAGAAAATTATGTAGGTATCCAAGGTAATGTCTTAGACTGGATTAAGTCTTATTTCCAAAACAGAAGTTTTTCAGTGCAAATGGGAGAATGTACGTCAAGTTCAGTATCTTTATCATGCGGTATTCCACAAGGATCTATTTTAGCACCAGTCTTTTTTTCCCTATATATGTTGCCTTTAGGTCAGATCATGATTAATATGATGTCTCTTTTCACTGCTACGCGGATGACACGCAGTTGTATCTTCCCTTACAACCAACTGTCCCTGCTGCTGTTAAAGGTTGGCAGAGTGTGTTGGGGAGATTAAAAGGTGGATGTCGGCAAATGTTTTATGTCTAAATGAGTCAAAAACTGAAATGATTTTATTCGGCCCTTCAGAGTCCGCTAATACATCGGAAATTGAATTGGGCACACTATCCCCTTATCTGATGAATCAAGTAAAAAACTTAGGTATAATCTGCGATAGTGCACTGAAATTTGATAAACAGATAAATCAAGTAGTCAAAATGAGTTTCTTCCAGTTAAGACTAATCTCTAAAATTAAGCCTTTTGTAACACGGAAGGACCTGGAAAAGATAGTGTATGCGTTTATTTTCTCAAGATTGGACTATGGTAATGCATTGTACTATGGTGTTCATCAGAAAACCTTAAACAGACTGCAACTAGGCCAAAATGCGGCCGCGAGGCTACTGCCAGGCACTCGGAAAAATGAACATATCACTCCTGTATGAAAAGAACTACACTGGTTGCCGGTTTTCTACAGGATTCATTTTAAGATACTTTTATTTTTTTTTAAAGCACTACATGGCACTGCTCCGACATATATAGCCGATCTAATCCAGGTGAATAAACCAAAGAGAGCACTTCGCTCCGAGTCATTGAATCTCTTGGTAGTCCCGCGGACATACAGGAAAATGAGAGGGGATTGCACTTTTGCGGCCGTTGCTCCCAGGCTGTGGAATAGTTTACCTCATTATATCAGGGAATGTTCCTCTCTTATAGAGTTTAAACGACATTTGAAAGCTTACCTTTTCACTCTGGCTTTTGATCATTTATGAGTGCTGTGTTAATGATGTGATAGGACTTTAGTAGTATTTAGTAGTGGCAAGGTCCAGAATTTAATTGTCTTTATGATTGTGTTATTTTATCTCTTGTACAGCACTGTGGTCAACTTCTGTTGTATTAATATGTGCTTTAAAAGTAAATTGAACATTGAACAACCTACTGTTGAAAGTTAGTTTCAATCTGGCTCTCTAGTTATGTCATTTTGAAACATTTTGGTTCTTCCATTTACATTATACTTGTTAAATATAGAAGCCATTAGTGAAAGTTCTAACATGATATCCGAGCTCACCCGTGTTAAAAATAGAGGAAAACGACAAGGCTAACCCCTGCATCCAATAGAGCCATTAGCACAAATTATTAGATACAAGCCACATATTTCCACAATCACTATTAAAAACAAAAAGCATACAATCTCTTTACATGCAGACAATATTCTACTCCTCTTGTCTAATTTAATAAGCCCCCAGGATTCTTTAAGTATGTTTGTATTTAAGACCTCTCATTCTTTTTCAGGATATAAAATAAGTTGCAGATTCCCAAATTAGAGATTCTGATTAAAAATATTCAAACTGGCCTTAATCAATTTGCGTACGACTGAATGCTGAAAATACACAATGATTCTCTCTCTCTCTCTCTCTCTCTCTCTCTAACAGACAATCAAAAAGATAAACAGGTGGCAAAACTGCCCTCTTTATACCATGTTTACTTTCCAACATTGCCCTCATGTAGGTGTTGCTTCACAGACATATCTCTTTATCAGCATTATACCCCGCAAAGTGATAAGTTCAGTGCATAACGGGGAGCTGAGATGGAAGCTGTGAAAGGACAAAACTTGTCTTCCGTTTCAAAAGGTCAAAGATGCTATTAGCATTCAAAACACTAATGCTCTTAATATTGGACTGTATATGCTTCTTTTCATAGCCGTGACCAGTGGTGGAAAAAGTAACCAGATCCTTTAAGTAAAAGTACTAATACCACGCTGTAAAAATACTCCGTTATAAGTAAAAATCCTGCATTGGAAAGGTTACTTAAGTAAAAGTATGTAAGTATAATCAGTTAAAAATGTACTTAAAGTATGAAAAGTAAAAGTACTCAATGCAGAAAAATTTTCACATTTTAGAAACTGGAAACGATCCAACAGTTCGGTCTTTAATGGTCTGATCATTTCAGCTGGGCTTGTAGGCCTATCTATTGTTGGGTAGTTAAATTTATAATAAAACATATTTAAAAACTACATGTGTTTTGTGTGCAAAAATCTTTATTTGTTAAGTAACTAGTAACCAAAGCTGTCAGATGAATGTAGTGGAGTAAAAAGTACAATATTTCTCTCTGAAATGTAGCGGAGTAGAAGTTAGAAAGTGGCTTGAAAAGAAAAGACTCAAGTAAAGTACAAGTACCTCAACATTTGTACTTAAGTACAGTACTGAAGTAAATTTCCACCAATGGCAGTCAGGTTTTACAGCAGGCACACGTGGTGTCACGTGGTGTCAAAAGGACTGACAAACTTCAAAATACTGTAGGCTGGAGAAATGTCAAGGGTTACCATGAGAACCACAAGAAGAGACACGCTGGGGAAGATAACTGCACAGACAAACTGCGACTGACTGGATTTAACAAATGATTATGTAAAGCTCATTACATGCTGCACTGAGCTGTCCAATCTTTCAAATCCTCTTCTATTTCGGAATGCTTTCTGTAAATAGAATCATCTTAAGACAATGCCACAATGTTCCTTTAGAGTCACCACCTGTTTATGTCTGCATTTGAATATTTCCATAAAACAGTTCATAATGTTGAGTATTAAAGTTCATTCTTAAACTTGGAAAGAGTAGTTTGACAAAAAAACCTTAACTTAAGGTCCACTTGCTAGCATTTTCTAGAGCTTAATTTTTATTTTTTATAGTGTGATTAATGTCAAGTCCCCAGGAATATACTGTGCGAAGACTATGTATCAATTAACTGTTATCTAACTTCATGTTCCTATGGGGTCATAAACTTGACATACTGTATAATTCTAGGCTGTTGATAATTTGTTACACACACACACACACACACACACACACACACACACACACACACACATTCATTTAAGTTAATACTTTAACTGCAAAAGGGAGTGTGATAGAAATTGTACTGTGTATTGTATTATCTTAAAAGAAATTTGAGGGAGAAAAAAAAAATCCATAAATACATAGTGGGCCTAATTTACTAACACTAGCGCAGTTTGCGCTGCGTCTGTTTATGAGAGTTCGGTAATAGCGCACGCTATGCTTCCACATTTTGCGTAGTATTTATCAACCCTGACACCCATCAGGCAATCAGCGTCTTTCTCCGCCCACTAGACCGTAAATTGCGCTGTAGCAAAGCGGTACTGGTGCTATGATACGGCTGAGTGCAGACTGCAATATTCCCACTGCTGATGCTATGGCTGTTTGAAATGATCCTGATGCCAATATTTGTAATGTAGAGAGGAGTTTAACAACTGCTGGAGTGGGATGTGAACGCTGAGTGGGAGATTCAATTTCATCTTTGATTTCTTCCAGTAACTCTAATATTGCATGGCTGCTTGATCTGTAACGCTAAATGATGTTGTGTTCACTGACAAAGTGTGATTCTTGTGTTAAAAATATTTTCAGTCTCGCCTATTCACCAGCGGCATAAAGGTCTACGAGGAAACTCGATTGCGGCTGGTTTAGACCTGCTTTTAAGAGGCGGAGAATTTCCCCCGCAGAATAGAGGAGCGCTCTTACTGACAGTCTTTGTAAATACCACGGAGTATATAATTAGGTGCACTTTGCGCTTATCCTCCCACCTTTTTGGGTGGAACTCCCACTTTCCCCACGACCCTCCCACGAACATATATTGAAAGCGCAACTTGTCTCTTCTCGCTCATGTGGCAGACAATCTGCGATTTTACCCAAGTGCGCCCTGTTTGTAAATAGCCCGCATCGGTTACGTCCGTCTTTGCGACCAATTAGCGCCTGGAAACAGGCGCAAACGGCTTGATAAATCTAGCCCAGTATGCCTTAGCTTATATACTTTACCTACATAGTAAAATCTGAGGTTGGAGTTTGTGGAAGTCAATACAAATTGTAAACAAATTTGTGTCTCTAATTCAGTGAGTAAATTGAAAGAATGTCATGCTCCCCTCTCTCTTGTTTTGCATCTAATCCAATTGTCACCATTCTAGGGGAATTCCCGCAGAATCCCTTTATCACATTTTCCTCACAGTCCTTGGCTTTGAGTCACCTCACCCCCACCTTGTCCTCTGTAACTCCTTAGCACCCATTAAAATCAACGAGCACCACCATCGCCCCTAAAGATGGATAGCTTTGCTTATCAGTCTTTTGTTGGCAGTTTGTCTTGGTTATAAGCCAACAAGGGGAGAGCTTTGCGTCTAACCTTAGGGGGAACAACCATTTTTGTGTGTATTTATTTGTGTGTGTGTGTGTGTGTGTGTGTGTGTGTGTGTTTTGGCTACGTGGGCCGGTACAGGTGAATACGATGCATCTGTGTAGCAGGCTGCATACTATATGCATCTGACCTCCTCTCATGGCTGGTGTCTCCTGCTGGGAATAAATCATGGGGATCTGTGGCAGGCTAACCCCGCTGAGGTGATTCATGGAGCTGCCTTCATGACCTTCCATTCAGGTACACAGCTGGGCCCTATTTATGTGTTAGCAGAGCCCAGATACAGAAAGACTTAAAAGGTGCTTTAGGTAGTTTACATGACTGAAATTACTTGTGACGTGCGGTAAAAAGTATTGATAACTTTTATATGCTGATGATAACCCAACCCGTTCTCACTCCCAACTCGTCAGATACTGATGCTTGGTCAGTGGCTCTGAGCGTCCGATACAGACGCAAAAATCACCCTTCAGTGTCTGTACGGGACGTACCGGGCATAGCAGTAGCTTGACTGCTGCACTGTAAGATGGCGTAGTATTAAGAGCGGTAGCGAGTAGTGTGAAAGACGGGTGGATGGGTCAAACAACATAGGACTTTTACCCAGGAGACCGGGGTTGGTGTCTCGTTCTTGTCCCGCGTGTCACTGAAACGTACATTTTGTAACCCCACCAACCATCTTTTCCTAAACCTAACTGTCCCGTTATTGTGCCGCATGTCAGTTAAACCTACGTCCTGATCCAGAGCGCGAAAGTGATGGCAAGAGTCCCGACCAAGCGCGTCTAAATATGACGTCAATAGGCTAGACGTTGAAGGAGACTTTTTGCGTCCGTAACCAACGCCAAAGGCGCCTGACCAAGCGATGCTTTTTGACACGCTGGGAGTGAGAATGTATTGAATAACCTGTTCCATGCTTAAGATATTGCTTTTTGGAGCAGACAAAGGTCACTTTGGTTTCCTCAAATCAAGACCACTCTTAACCAATTAAGATGATTTCATTAAAAAAAGGTAAGAACTCGAGTGGTACAGCCCTGCCCAAGTGTGGCAATCAATGTGACTATTTAAAGTGATTAACAACACTAAACATGTTGTGTACATGCTGGGGTGCCTGATGTGAGGAGAGGCTCCGGTCTGTGATGCCGGCTGTTGCACCGTGTGGGAGCTGCGTCACTGTTTATCTCTACTCATTTCCTGCTGTTCCTCCCTGCTTCCCTTACACTCCTTTAAATCATTAAACACATTTTGGACACAAAACCCCTGTTACAAACACAAGCCTCACTTGTGTGGCGACTTAAGTTATGTTTAGGAAAAGATCGGCAGCACGGTGGCTCAGTGGTTAGCACTTCTGCCTCACAGCAAGAAGGTTCTGGGTTCGAACTCAGGTCGTCCCAGACCTTTCTGTGTGGAGTTTGTATGTTCTCCCCGTGCTTGCGTGGGTTTCCTCTGGGTGCTCTGGTTCCTTCCCACCATAAAGACATGCATGAAACTAGGACTACAGTTGGAAATTAGCCAACTGGCTAACTGGCATTGTCCTAATCAAATAAATCTATCAGGGTTTGTGTTAAAATAAGTAAACTTAGCACAAAAAGTAAGGAAATTTGTGTTTGGTAGATTATTTCTCTGTGGTAACAATTCTTTTTGGCAATAAATCTTATACCGTTGGAAAGCCTGTTTAGTTCCCTTTCAAATGGTGCCCCATTTCTCTGCCAATGCCAAACAGCTTATTCTGCCGTTGACTTGTTTGGTGGATTGGATGATTGAAGTTTGATGAAACAAGACATATTGGCAATTTAACAATGTATTCATTTCACAAACCGGAGCCTCAGTAGCGTGTGGAAGAACCATACACAGCCACAACAGCCTGGCACCTCCTCCTCATGCTGGTCACCAGCCTGGTCACACACTGCTGTGGCATGGCATGGAATCCCATTCTTCAACCAGCATTTGTCGCCAAGTCAGCCAACTTGGTCGTGTTGGTCACTCTGGCACGAACAGCACACTCAAGCTGATCCCACAAGTATTCAGTGGGGTTGAGGTCAGGACTGCTGGCAGGCAATTCCATCCTCTCCACTCCCACATTCTGGAGGTAGTCTCTGATAAACCCTACCCTGCTACTGGCTGCAGAATCTCATCTCTATATCTCTCTGCACTGAGATTGCCTCCAATGATGACAAGCCTCATTTCTCCAGTGAGTGAATCAGCTATACTGATTGCTGGACCGATAGAGTAACACCTTTTGGTGGAGGCAGTGTGATGTGTGGGGCGGCATCTCCCTCACTGGAAAAACGAGGCTTGCCAATATGTCTTGTTTCTTCAAACTTTAATCATCCAATCCACCAAACATTAAATGAGTCAATGGCAGAATAAGCTGTTTGGGATTGGCAGAGAAGATTTGGCAAATTTTTCATGGGTGCAACCCGCTGCTGCTCATCCCACAAATGTTCCTTACAAATAGGGCACCATTTGAAAGGGAACTAAACAGGCTTTCCAACGGTATAAGATTTATTGCCAAAAAGCATCGTTACCACAGAGAAATAATCTACTAAACACAAATTTCTTTACTTTTTGTGCTAAGTTTAGGTTTGTTATGTGCATAAGTTAAATTATGTTGACTTTTTGTTTCACACGGGACCCAAACATCGGTCTTTTGGATGAAAGTCCTTCCAATGCGTGCACCTAAAAAGATTTAACTACATGGTAGCGTTGCATTTCCCCTGACTTATTTCATGGGTTCTCCTTCTTCGAAAACATTAAATCAAGGAGAAGGTTAACTTTTCCTGCTAGAGATTTCCCACCGTGGTCAGAAAGCACAGGGGAGACACTGTTTTTCCCACTATTCCTCTAGAGTCGCTACTCGCTCTGAAGCTAATCATAGTCACTCTCTCACTTGCTCTACCATGCACACACACACGCCGGCCCTGCTATTCTCAGAGATCGACGCACACACCAACGCACAAGTATAAACTTTGCAAGTATGAATCTCTGCACGGAGCCTCCGCAGGACCATGAATCAAGCTTTAGAGGCAGCCCTGCACGTTCTAAACTGACGCTAGAGGGGTACCCAATGTATTAAAAATGATGACAGTATATGACAAGTTGGGAGTGAAAAAGCGTATGACCTAATCCAACCTAACCAGTGGCCTAATCAAAACTGCCCCGAGCTGGCTGCTGGGAAGTACAGGCAAAAACCATAGAAGCGCGCAACACAGAACTAATCAAATGTTAATAAATTAAATTAATAAAAATGTAGTGACAGTACCATACTTGGTTGAGTAAATTATTTTTGGTCAGTTCCTCTTGCTCAGACACTCACACCTCTCAAACACCGCTGGCACAGCGTGGATACCTTCATTAGTGTTTTAAATCCTCTGACAAGACACCAGGATTTAAGCGTTAACTAACCTTATTTGCTTTTCTGACACCGGTGAGCTGAAAGATGCAATTTATTTATTGAGAACGTCTCTAAAATAGCAGCTTATATTATATATAACTTATATTAAGAACTGTATTCCGCATCTGCTGCTGTCCTCCAGAGTTAGTATTGCTGTAGTATATTTGGTCACATTTTTACACCCAGTCATTTTCCAAAATAATTAAACTACATAGTCTTTTGTGTTCACATATAACACGCTTCATTGAATGTATGACAAGTTGTTTCCTAATTTGGGTGCACAAGTTTAAACAGTCTGTCACATTGTCCTTAAGCTGCAAGATAATACTTACTTTGTCTCCTTTGGCTCCTCTGGAGAAAGGCCTAAAGCCTGGGAGAGAGGACCTTTTAAGGACCGCCCACAGGACGTGGAAGGAGCCAACAGGGAGATGGAAGGAGGGGTGGCAGGAATTCACGGTTCTCAAGAAAAATCTCTTTTTGTTTGGATTTGTTATCATTTGCTGAAAGCCAATTCTTTCTTTGTGAAAACTGTCCATTATCGAATAAAGACCCCATAAGACGCTGTCGTGGTCGGTGGTCATGCAGCAATTACGACCCACATTTACGTTTACTAGTGGCTGTAGTAATTATGACCGGAGCAAAGCAGGAAGTGAGGTAACAAATTATAAGAGAGCAAAAACTATGCGTAAGGATGTAGAATTAGGTGGTGAAAATGAACTTAACAGTTTTTGTGCTTAAAGCTAACCAAACTGCAACCGCTTCACAACATTAATTACGCGACCGTTACGTTCTCTGGTTTAGATATAAGTACGGGAAAGATGGAAAATCACCTATGGTTGGTTTGGTATGGAGAACTTGTTGTCAGATGTCCCTCTTTTCGACCGGATGTCCGTCACCTTCCTCTTTCTTTGTGTTGTCATTCTAACCTCCGGTGGATTTCTGAGGACTATGGTTAACTGCTCCTCAGATCTCTGCGGGGTAAATCCAGACAGCTAGCTAGACTATCTGTCCAATCTGAGTTTTCTGTTGCACGACTAAAACAACTTACAACGTACACACGTTCCACCAAAACAAGTTCCTTCCTGAGGCTATTTTGCAGCAGCACTGTGGCTCCGTCCGGCGCTTAGCTCCGCCCTAGCCGATTTTGATTGATTTAAATAAATGCCAGTAGACCAGAGCACGTTTTTCTCCCATTCCGGAATGCTGTGTGGACCAGCCAGACCCTCCTCCACAGCGCTGTGGAGGAAGGTCTGGCAATGTGAGACTATTCAAGCCGTAACCATAATTACATACTCGAGTTAGCTGCATGCAGGTTGTGTCCTTGTGGCATTTCTTCATGCAGGCTGTACAGTGAAAAACAACAGTCATGCAGCTGTAGTTTGCCCACTGGCATTGGCTATCTGAGAATCAGTCACACAATCACTAATTATTGTACCTCAGTAGGAGTGTTCCAATATTCTTTGGCTTATGAAAGGCTTTCGCTGTCCCCGCTGGTAGTGCAAGTATAGTGTAACCTCAACCCCCCATTGCCTCTCTGGGCTTTCTTTATCCTCCTCTTCCTCCACCACCCCCACTCGTCCCTGGCAACACAGCTGCCCTCCATCACTGTTCCAGGCCAACTGCAGTCAGTGTCCTGTTCTCTCTATTCCTTACAAATCCAAACTCTGCTGTGCAGAGGACACTGTTGCATTCTGATAAAAGCACCCCCACTGTTCACAAATGGCTGATCAATAGAGACATTTTGTCAAAAGGTCCTCAGCGTGAGTATCCATCTCACAAGTTGTGTTGCTGTCTTTCGTTTCTTTCGACAATGGTGTGGATGCAGACGTACACTTACAGCACATGTTACAAATGACGCCAAATAACTTGGGTTAATACATCAATATTAAAATCAATGTAATTGTGCCACTCAAAGCCATGTGGCTATTTATTTGTGTACAACCTCCTTACATAGCTCCATATCTTTCAATATTTACCTCCCAGGCAAACAGACAACTTGGAAAGAGCAAAATAGAGCCAACTTTGCAGTGACATAATGGCAAGAATCAATACGACTTTTCCTTCCTAAATGGAAGATAATGGTATCACTATGGTGGCGTGGGGAGCTTGTCTACTCAGCCAGGCCTGATTGATCTGTTCCTGCAAGAGTCACTCTGGGACCCGCAAGGTGTCTGGACACATTAGCTTCACACACACACACACACACACACACACACACACACACACACACACACACACACACACACACACACACACACCCTGGGTTCACTGTGTCTCTTCAAAGGAAATTCATCGTCAGATCTTCTTACACAGTCATACATCATCATGATGTGTTCCATGTATTATATCCCAATGTATTCCAGGTTTAATATTGTACATTGTGTTACTTTTTTTTATAATTTATCCCTGCTACGTCTGATTCAGTTTGTGTGTGATTTGCTGTGTGATTGTGTTTTATATTCTCTCTTGGCTATCGATTATTCTCAGTCATAACCAGAGTTCTGCATTAACAGACTGAAAAAACACAGACTAGAAATGACATAATAGAATAGAAAATAGAAAAAGGTTGTGTTTTGTGAAATGTCATTTTGTTACACAAAATGTTGTGATTTCTGAAATGATGTTGTGTTTCGTCCTTCTGGGCAACTGTAGTCCCACCCCCCACCCCTTCATTTCCACCACTGATGTTAAAGCACATTCAAAGTTTTTGGTTAAGGTTAGAGAAAGTGTTCCTGTTGCCTAAACTTAACCACATAAACCACAAGAAGGATTCTGGATGCGAACCCTGTTCCTATGCTTTGTGCCCCCCCGCCCCTTTGACAGGAGCATAAAACCAGTATAAAACTGCACTGCACTTCCATCACTCAAATGAACATCACCAGTCAAGGTCATATAGCTTTTGAAACAGGGAAATGCTAAGCCATAATTTCCAAGTTCACTTCCGTGACATGCAAACCTTATTTAAATTATTTGCATTATGTTCATAGGTTCTCCAGCTGTGGAAAGTTTAAATGCTGGATTATTAGCATAAATGTGCTTGTGTGTCTGTATGTACCTATGTGTTAGTCTACAGAGGAATGTTGTACGTACTGAAACAAAGATACAACCATCGTCTTAATTGCCCCAAAGAGCAAAGATGCCTTCCAAACTTCATTAACACGACCATGCAGCAGTCATAGCTAAATACTATAGTAATATAGGATCCACTTTTTGGCAACTCTGCAGCCATGTCTTTAGTCTACTTTTTGCGAATGATTCAATTTATCAAATACAGTTTAATAACATATTTGCCTGACATTTGAAATGTGTTGCCAAAGCACAATTACGATCATGAAAGCTAGTGAATGAAATTAAGGTGACACTACACGTGAAAAGGCTGACACATTTGAACTAATGTTAAGTCCCCAGTTGATTACTTATATTAAGAATTATTTTTGTATTACAAGATATCTGAAACTGTATTTCATATGCAAATTAAGCATTAGCTTAATATGTGCTCATTTGCAACATAAACCTAAACATGAGATAAAGCCAAATTGACATATGAAAGTCCAAGGTTTTTGCAGAGGACATTTGGGATATTTCTTTTTATCTCTACTCCATATATAGGAGAATACTGTCAAACTAAATACACATTCACCACATTTTTAGGTAATAAATGTTGAGTAAATCAGGCTATGAATGATATATGAACAATCCCCTCTGTTATAACCTTTAGAATATATTTATGTAGGAATGAAACTGGAACTTGTGGTGTGTATGTGCTACTGAAGTGGAGATTTGTGGCTCAGAGTATGAGAAAAAACTAATTCTGACAAAGACATGTATGACATCCATTTTTATTGGAAACCACTATTTACAGACACGACTCCTGCATCCACCTGTCGGGTTGGAATTCAAAATAATGACTCTCTCTAATGGCTCACTCTACATTATCCCACACATATAGGGTTCTACATTCTCCCTCTTGTCTCTATATTAGGTCCATGCAGCATTTGTTTGGAGACAGGATAAATGTCACACACTGCTTTGCACATATTTGCATATCAATGTCTCTAAGGTGAAGGAAATACAAGATTCACCCACATTCAGTACCAACCGGTCAGTGAAAACACAACGGTAAGAGCTGATAAGATCTTTTTATTTTTATTTTTATTTTTTTTTAACCTTTATTTATTCAGGGGAGGTTCACTGAGAGGCAGCCTCTCTTTTGCAGGAACGCCATGATCACATTCACACATTTCCACATTCATACCTGGAAGCTGCCCACTACAAGATAAAACTCATTGGGATCGTTCCTTAGGTACTGACTAAATTTAGCAATTTGTTGTTCATTTTTTTATTGTTATATACTATACTCAAAACCATATTATATGTGATGAATTATATCTATGTTATATTTCTGTACTATATGACCCAGGGGTTTATGGTAATATGGTTTTTTTTACGATAGATTTTTTACCAGTTGTATTTTATTTCTATATTGATATGTAAGTATCCTACTAAGTATCATTACTTAACCATGTTATTAGTCTGGTGTATGCTGTTTACATACACTATACCTTGCTGACTTTGCTGCTAATACCACCCCTCTTTGCCTTGAAAATTGTCTTAATGTGATCTTTCTTCTCTTGCTTGTAATTTCTTCCGTTATTATGATTGCAGTTTGGACGAAACAGTGATGGATAAGACAGGATTGGTGATTGTGTTGCTTCTCGGTTAGTACAGTCTTTAATGGATTAGCATTCACTCACTAAATTAGCACGTTTTACAAGCTTCTGTAAACTGCCACTGGACTCTCTTTTTCTTTCAGCACTATCGCCACTTTCACTGGGTTTCTCCAGAAAATACCAATACGTAAATCTACTGAAAACCTGGAAGGAAGCTCAGAGTTACTGTAGAGAGAATTATGCTGACCTGGCGACCACAGAGACTGTAGATGACTGGGCAAGTGTGAGAAAAATATTAGAAAGTCAGACAAGGACATGGATAGGACTGTATCTTGACTCTAAAGGCTGGAAGTGGTCTGACCAGAGTAAAGCTTCGTTCAGAATCTGGATGTCTGGCGAGCCCAATGGTGGTGCAAATGAACCTTGTGCTGTTGGTTCTGTGAACGGGTGGATTGATGTTCCTTGTGATGTAAAACGTCCATTCATCTGTTCAGGTTAGCATACAAATTTTATGCTGATAATTAACCAAATTCTAATTTCAAATGTCATCAAAAACAAATGATTTATCTTTGTCAAACCATTATGACTGAATAGCTTTGTTTTTATGTTTCATACAAAAGTTTATTGTATCTGTTTCTGTAGATAGTTACATTGCTACATCTACAAGTAGTTGCTGTTTATAATGCCCTGAAAGCACTTGACTTTTGTCTCATTCTGCAGTTCCCATCACCAGGCTGTTGAAGGTTGAACTGAAGTCTGATGGATCTGTGGACCTGAATGACCCCTCAGTGAAGGAAACTCTTCTGAACCAAGTCAGTGTTATTCCTCCTCTGGGTGATCTGAGAGTTAAAAGGACTCTACAGGAGTCATGCTAGCAGCCATATGAGGCTGTACGTAGGCACAGCAATGCTTTAAACTAAATGCTAATGTCAGCATGCTAACATGCTGATGGTTAGCAGGTATAATATTTACCATGTTCACTATATTTGTTTAGTATGTCAGAATGCTAACATTAGCTAATTAGACACAAATACCTAGCATATTAGCCTTTTTTTCAGTTTTGTACGTAGAAGGTTTTCATCCAACAGAGACAATATGTATTATTACTCTCCAACATCTGTAAACAGTTGATGTGTAGAATCAGTGGAGTGCTGAAACTGGTTCTAATTTGAATTTAGTTCCAGATTCAGGGCTGTAGTCAAAATCAACACGAAATATGCTCTATTCAATTTGAGAACAAGGAAAATCCCTGAATTATTCTTTTTTAGTGTCATGGAACATTAGCATATACAGTATATATATCTATAAATATATATCTATAAATATATATCTATAAATATATATATATATATATATCTATATATATATATATATATATATATATATATATATATATATATATATATATATATATATACTGTATATGGTCTATAAAGTTGTGTGATAACAGTAGATGTGTGCATACAGAAGTGTGAAAACCTTCAACGCTTGAAGTTCACATTTTCTTGGCTTGGGTCAAGCCACGCGTGTTATGCTGCAACATTAGTCAGAATTAAAGGAAACTGGTGTCAACAATGAAAAAAATTCTGTCTTGTAGATGGCGAACCATATGAGGGACCATGGGATCAATCAGCTGTTCAAACTCAGATGGAGGAAGCAACCAAATGGAAAAGTCTTCAATTTAAAGACAGGTTGAACTATTACTGTAAAAGCGGTCTGTTTTTCCTCTCATACAAACAACACAGTCTCTGCTTTACCTATGGCAACTTTTTATTTAACAAGTAGATTTACAGAGATACATATGTAAAGAATTTAAATCTACACCAATGATGTCATTTTTGTGTTTGTGTGTTTAAGTTGAGCTCTAATTACTGTTTGACCTGCTTTTATCATATTGGTACGTCTTACAAAACAGTTATGCCCTTCTTATTAACTCTGTTTTACAATGTAAATTGTCAAGTTATATTTTATCACAACATTTAACAGTGCTTAAGCTGCACATAAATTAGGAGTAAAAAATACTGAGAAGTTTTGCTTTGTCTACTCTTAAAGGGGTGATAGAATGATTATATAGGGTATTTCACACTGTTCCTTAAGGTCTCCTAATAGGGTATGTAACATTGGTTGGGCTGAAAATGGCCCAGGTGATATTTTTTTGGCCCTTATGCATCCCTGTGTAATGGCTCTATTTAGAACGACAGCTTTTCTTCCAAATATAGTATGCTCATGAATATTTAGATGAGCTGCGTGCTGATTGGTTGAGTGAATCCCCATACACACACATTAGAGACGCGCGCTGATTGGTTGAGCGAATCCCCATACACACACATTAGAGACGCGACAGCAGGGCTCATATTTCAGACACACACACACACACACACACACTGCTGCCCTGCGCACAGCGCACACACACAAACACAGACACACACACACTGACACAAACACACTGACACACACACAAACACAGCTGCACAGCGCACACACACAAACACAGACACTCTGTCTGTTACATGCCCAGACATGCCCAGGCGAGAGTCGCAGCTAAAACAGCTGAGACAAAATAAAAAAAGTTTCGACACTTTCATTATAACTAGTGTTGTTCTAACGTTACTCTTGCGACATAAAAAAACCTCCACCAAAAAATTACAACTCACCTTTTTAGCTAGTAAGCTTGGGGAGAGGAGAGTGAACCCCTGCAAGCCTGTCCTCTGCCAGTGCCTCTGCAGCGCTGCATTAGATCCACAACTCCCTCTCGTCCGATATACTCGTTCTGAACCCTTTTCTCTGGGCCAGTAAGCTATTCCGTTGTACAGTCTGCAACACTGCATTTACAACCATGGTTCTTTTTCAATATCCTTGCAAAACCTCCAAACTTTCTTCTTTCTAAAGTACACAGCGCAGCTCGTGTGGGAGATCCTGACACAGCTCCAGCTCAGCGGGTCTGTGAAGGGGGAGAGGCCGACAGGGAAGGCAGCAAACCTGGCCAGCAGCCGCTGCCTGGAGCTCGTAAAGTCCGACATGTCTTACCAAATTTGCAATTAGCCATACATTTTCGTAAAACGGCCCATATTTGAGCTTTACATAGCTGATTTCACGCATCAGTTGTGTAGCCTATGTAAATGTTGGGGCGTGACCATTCTCTTAATACACCCATGGGCGTGACAAAGGTACAGGTCTTGGGATGCTTACGTAAGCTTCCAGCTTTGTTGAGATTCGCCCGTTTTCAGCGGCAGTTTCAAAATATGAGATTTTCATAGTAAAAGGGTGTCAATGGGATTTTGAGCTTCTATGTATGTCCTATTTACCCACTGAACTGTCGTTATTCAACTATGACAGAGTAAAATCGGTTTTGCATTCTATCACCCCTTTAATAAATGCATGGGGGAGGATGATGGTCCATGTTTTTTTAAAGCATGGTAGATCACAGTAAATTACGTTAGGCTGAGGTCCAGGGACCAGTACCGAACTCTATTTCTGTACACAGACCGTTAACTCTTTATAATTGGCTTCTAAAACCAAAACATTTTTTTCTCTTTAGTTGTTAAGCTTAATGTGGCATATACACAACCAGGATTAATGTACATACACAGAAGAAGAGGGAAGAGGACTAGATAAAGATTTGTTATTGAGTTGCAAATCTTTGTCAACATTTAGGGATCTTGTATTCGCTGTACTTGCTCCTGGCTTATTTGAAAAAAGGATTTTCACTCTTTTATATTCATAATTTATGGGAATATGGAGATTCAACTGGAAGATGATTTGGGAATCTTTGGAATGCATATAGTACTGAGAGCAAGCATTAGTGTTGCTTGAGGGTATGGATACATACGTACATATTGAAGATTCAGTGAGGAGAGGAGGAAACGGCAATTTTTCTATATTGGCCAAAGTTTGTATATAAATAGATCTTGATCAATGCTTGTAAAGTAAGAACATATTTTGGGACCATTACGTCATAAGGCATCCTCTTTATAAGCTTTAATAAATGGATTTACTACTGGTTAGTAATATTTCAGTAGTTGCAGTCCCTGCAATAATAAATAACAAATTTGTGAATTCAGGATGATATTTATTTGCAGTGTTGGGGAGTAACGGAATACATGTAACGGCGTTACGTATTTAGAATACAAATTATGAGTAACTGTATTCCGTTACAGTTACAATTTAAATCGTTGGTATTTAGAATACAGTTACATTGTTGAAATCAATGGATTACATGACGATACTGATCTGTTTCACGAGTTTATTCACTCTGACTAAATTAAGGCAACTCTATGCATTTTCCAGAAGCCCCCCCGATATGATACGCGAAAAAATAGCTATTTGCGTGATCGGTCACAATGGAGTCGGAACCGGCACGACAGAGCCAGGACAGGAATAAGTTTCTATCTTGGAAATTCAAACAGCATTTCACATTAAAGAACGAACAGGGAGAATGAAATATAACTGTGCAGTGCAACCTCTGCTTGCCAGCAACCAACCTGCTTTCAGCGTCCAAATTACTCCACCTCCAACCTGAAGAAGCATCTTAAAGTAAGCTATTTTTTTAATTAGCCAAGGGTAGTCGTCTGCTGTGGTTTTACTGGTCACCTTGCTATTTTAACGTTGACGTGCGACTTTACATTATCCTACGTGCTGATTTACTAGCTCCAGAGCCGTTTAAAGACTGACTAGCCCCGTTTTACATGCTAGCTAACGTTAGCTAAAATTAGCTCGTGGTATCAAGACTGCGGTTAGATTTTTGTAGTATGCAGTTCGGGACTACCAATACAATAATCTATCTGCTTGTTCAGGTACACATTCAGCTAGTTGGAATAAAAAGAACACACCATTATAGGCCTGTTTAGTAAGCTGGATGTGATAGCTGCATTCCTACACTTATAAAACGCAATTCAATGTGGAAGTAATCCTGAAGTAATCCAAGTATTCAGAATACGTTACTCAGATTGAGTAACGTAACGGAATACGTTACAAATTACATTTGTGGGCATGTATTCTGTAACGAAATACGTTTTGAAAGTATCCTTCCCAACACTGTTTATTTGTGTGTGCAAATTTTAATTATCAGAGGTTTACTGTGTATATAATGTACTTGGTACATCAGTCTATATTTGATATCCCATCAGTTTAAATAATGTTAAAAGGTGGTTTAAATAACTCTTGTGATCATTGTCCCGAAGCTCAGGGGGGAGAAAAATAAATAAACTACCGTGTGTACAGTTTTGCAAAACTGAGCACAGTTTACCAATCTGTCCACATGGATGTAGGCTAAATTGACAATCTGTACCCACAGTTTAAAATCCGTCCCCACGTATTGTAAAACCGTGAACACAGTTTATTTATTTTTCTCTTCCCGGAACCTAGGGGGGCTCCGTAGAAAAAGTCACTTGTTTTGGGCTTGTTTTCACAGGCCTGGGGCCTCATTTATAAAACTGTGCGTAGATTCTATTCTGAAAGATTTTGTGCGCAAAAAAGTCAGAATTTTCGTACGCAAAAACAATATTCTGATTTATAACACCTTGCGGCGCACACCGTTACGCACTTCTTCTCGTTATAAATATGGACGTGCGTTACCTTATGCGGTCCTGCACGAGCCTCACGCTCCTCCCAAGGTCTTCCCATATTTGTCCTAATAAGGACCATGTTAATCAATCAATGAATATTCCAGCCTTGAAAGGAGCCCTTGATCACCAATCACGAAACGGAAAAATGGGGAAAAAACACGATTCAGTGATTGTGAGATCGATGTGCTCCTAACAGAGGAAGAACGTCGAAACTAAATCCTGTTTGGAAGCCTTAACCCTTGTGTAGTGTTCATATTTTTGTTACACAAACTTAATAATGTAATGTAACAGATTTACCTCAATTACCAATGATGGATGTATACATCATTTATGGTTCATATTTGCCATTTACCCCTGTGAAATCACATTTATGATCATATGATCGTTTTCGTTTTTTGTGAGAGAGGAATTTCAATTATTAAAAAGGTAAAAAATAGAAACAAGATTTTGGATCATCTACCCTTTCGAAAACAGTAACTAATCATTAACTACCTATTTTTTGTGTACCTTATTGTAAAGTGTTACCAATGAAACAATTTGGTAACTTTGTGTGGGAATAGCCACAGAAAGTGCAGAAAGACAGCATTCCCACAGACAGACCTACAATCTCTCTCTCTCACACACACACACACACACACACACACACACACACACAACACACAAAACAAAAAACACACACACAGCAGCGGAGGAAAAGTGCAT
Organism: Perca fluviatilis; assembly: GCF_010015445.1. Taxonomy (NCBI): domain Eukaryota; kingdom Metazoa; phylum Chordata; class Actinopteri; order Perciformes; family Percidae; genus Perca; species Perca fluviatilis. The sequence continues at coordinate 9,789,577 of NC_053124.1, read as the reverse complement.
TTCCTCCGCTGCAGCGGTGTGGAGGATCCCCTGCCTCTCCCCGTTGCTGGCAGCCCTCGCCGGCATCGCGCGACCGTCTGGGTCGGTTTAGCAAGAACGGGATTGTTGGGTTCAGGAAAACAAAAACTGGGTTAGGTTTGGAAAACGGGCATACCATCGGAGTTCACTAAAACGCAGTCTACAAAACCTTGGGAGCATTACGCATGATCACACGTGTGGTCAAAAGGTTGCGGAAAACTGGGAACATTTTTACGCATGGAAATTCTTTATAAATCCCGACTATTGCGAGGAATGTTGCGACGACAAATTTCCCCCTGCTTCACTTTTTCTTGCGTAACAGGTTTTATAAATGAGGCCCCTGGTTGCTTATTTGTCTCGCAAGATCTGGCAACACTGGTGTCTGGCCACCTGATGAGTATTAGTACCATATTCACTCTCTTTTAGCTTTGTTTTTGGTCTCCACCAACTCCTTAAGGAAAATATATTGCTTTTTAGCTGCTAATTGCTCCAATATGTTCACCAGATCATCTTTAACTGTGTTGGTCTGCTGAGAAGATTTTTTTAACTGCAAACAGCTGCCTGTTGTGACCAAAAATGCCAATTACAGTGGCTAAAGTGAACCGAAACAGTAAAATTGCGATGTGTGACAATCCTCTGTTGGTTTATTACTACAAGTGACCCCTTTCACATTAAAGCACTGTTTTCAGATTCTATGTTGATACATTGTTATTCTTAAAATATGTATTATAGCTGCTAATAAGTTACTAATGAATAGATTTGGGTCCAAATGACCTGTAGTCCTTTTACAGAAGCAAAGTGGTCTAATAGTCCTTCGGAAGGGGCTACCTGATGTATAAAATAACTAGCTAATATGACAAAGCAAGCAAGTCATGCTGGGAAGGTATTTTCCACAACCTGGCACAAACTGGAAAGTTGTTCTTAATAATGGCTTATAACAACTTATGAATCCTTTATGCAGGATAACATATTAGGAGTTGGTACTTTAAAAGTTAGGCTTTTAACTCTTGGTGTTTTAAAAAACATATTATATGGCAGAAGGGAGGAAGAGCAGTGGTAGTATTCTCTCTTAAAAATAATATTGATAACAATACAAACAAAATACAAAGTTGGACAAATACATGAAATACATCTTAAAGTTGACATGATGGATGAATTTCATTTTACTGTGATAATCATCGCATAATTCACATAGTAAATGAGAACATGACATATACTTTTGCACAGACACCTAAGCATATCAAGAGCGAGTGCTGTTGTACTGAATGTATTAATGACTGTGATTTGTTGCTGCACTTATCACAGGCCAGCAACTTTGTATCATATGCATTTATCTTTATGTTTCCATTTTTTTGTATCATATGCATTTATCTTTATGTTTGCATTTTTTGTGCAACCAGTGAAATAATAGTCTGTTATTTTGGCTTTGGTGGCATGTGTGATTACGGAATAAAGTAGCATTTCACTGCTCCATCATTTCCTGCGTTCCAGAGTATTCAGCTTGGTCTTCTTAAGGGACTAAATTTCTATGTTTATGAAGTATCCACGCTTCTCTAAGTCCCTTTGTCCTCTTCTGACAACCATACATAATATAACTCAAATGTTATTTGTGTAAATATGTTCATGTTTGCAGCAAAGTTTCTTTACATTCTAAGATTAAAAACAACCGTTAATGTAATCTCTACAACACCTGTAAAGTGAAATGATACATGTAGTTGCAACACATTCTTACTCCCATCGCGTAAAATACGGAGGCTTGGGTGGGTGGCGTCGTTATTGATGCTAAAAGTCTCCTTTCGCGTCATATCTAAACGCGTTTGGTCGGGACTATTGGCATCACTTTTTGACGCTCTGGGTCAGGACGTACGTTTAACGGATATTCGGCACAAGAATGGGACAGTTGGGTTTAGGAAAAGATCGTAAGTGGGCTTATAAAAAGGTACGTTTCTGTGACACGCAGGACAAGAATGGGACAGTTGGGTTTAGGAAAAGATCGTGGTTGGGGTTATGAAATGTATGTTTCAGTGACAAGTGGGACAAGAAGCCGACACAAACCCCAGTCTCCTGGGTAAAAGTCTTGTGCTGTTTGACCCATCCACCACCCCAACCTGCCTCCCTACACGGCATTTCGGGCTTTCATACTACTCGCTACCATTGTGGCTCTTAATACTAAGTCGTCATACAGCGCCGCGGAGCTGCTGCTCTGACCGGTGCGTTCTCTATACACGCTGAAGGGTGCTTCTTGCCTCGTATCTGATGCTGAGAGACACTGCTGAAGCGTGATAGTTAAAAGAACCAGTGATGTTGTACTCTATATCAGCACTCATTGAATCCCTTGGACTAAAAAATGCATGACAAGTCACTTGCATGTCTCTGTTTTCACTTTCAAGATGTATAGCCAATCACTTGGTATACATTCATATTTTAAGACAAATTGATATCTCATTCTAAGCATACATATTTAATTCATTTACATATTCATATATATATATATATATATATATATATATATATATATAATATATATATAATTCACCACCTCCAAATGCTCCTTGTTCTTATTGACGGAATGGATTTGTCTTTGACTGGGTTTGACTTTGCACTTCCTGCTGCTGGAGCTAAATCCCCAAGCTCTTTTTACTCTCCTCATAAGACAGCATCTAATGACACATTTAAATATTTATGTGTTGAAAGTTGTTTACCTCCCTCTCTGTGGTGTACTGTAGGGTGGACCAAGGGAAAGCTGACTCTCACTCCGTCCTCTTTGAGCAATGTTCTTTCTCTGTTGTTTTCGCTCCTTCCTTCACTTATCAGAGTTGGTGAATTAATGAAGGTGAAAAAGGGGGAGGCCATTGCAATTTAAATTTTTGCTGAAGAGAGGGTAGTCTGACTTTTTTGGGAGTGCAGGGGAGCGACTTGGATTTCTTTTTATATTAAAAAAAGATTAAATAGTTACATAAGAAAGATGGCTGAATCATTGCCAAGCGAGTCCCTAAAGGTTTTACATTTTTATGATTTGAAGTGAATGATAAATGTAGCAATTTGAATCCCGAATCCATAAAATGCAACGTTTCGACAACCCGTACAAGAGATAAAGCACAGAGAAATTCAAAATATTATACAAACACTAAAACACAAAAGTGATAACACATTGACTGGGAAAATGTTTCAATTTCTGAAATGGTTAAAAATATACTAAAATGTGTTGTTGTCATTATTTAGAATTCCTCATGGGAGAGACAAAAACTATGCACTATAGCTTTGAAGGAACAGTTAGACATGTTAGACCACCTCTTTTTTTTGCCTGTTTCTGTTTCTGATAATCATTATGATCTTTGGTGGTCAAAATGCAGCCACTCTGCCTTTGCAAAATTTTTTTTTTTTTTTTTTTTTTTTTTTTTTTTTTTTTTTTTTTTTTTTTTTTTTTTTTTTTTTTTTTTTTTAAAATAAAAAAAAAATTTTTTTTTTTTTTTTTTGGTTAAAAAATTTTAAAAAAAAAATTAAAAATAAAAAAAAAAAAAAAAAAAAAAAATATTTGTGTTGTGGGGGGAAAAAAAAAAAAAAAAAAAAAAAAAGAAAAAAATCTACAGACATTATTGTCCCCCAATCCCGCCCCAAAAACACACATTAATGTAGCACGTCAATTTACTGGTGGGAGCAAGTCTGCTTTGTTAACAACCAAATGAAGTTAACTGTTCACACAATACAGTAAAGTGAGCTATTTAAAAGGATAATTATTAAGGGGAACCCGTCAGTGTACAGAAGCAGAGTTCCATCCTGGTCCTTGGACCACAGCCTAACTAGTGTCACAGTAATATACTGTGATCTACCATCCTAAAAAATTGGACCATCACCCTCCCCATACATGCATTAAGAGTAAGACAATGCAAAAACACTGTTTTTAGTATTCTTTACTGAAAATTGATATGCAGATTAAAGATAAAATATAACTTGACAATATACTTTGTTACTGTTGTATGAGGTATCAATGTAACAACAGTAAGGCAAACAGTAATTAGAGCTCAACACACATACACTACATAATTAGCGTAGATTTAAATTATTTTAATATTCATCTCTGTAAATCTACTTGTTGAATAAAAAGTTGCCATAGGTAAAGCAGAGACTGTGTTGTTTGTATGAGAGGGGAAACAGACAGCATTTACAGTAATGGTTCAACCTTTCTTTAAACTGAAGATGTTTCCATTTGGTTGCTTCCTCCATCTCAGTCTGAACAGCTGATCAATCCCATGGTCCCCTATATGTTTCTTCATCTACAAGACAGAAACACATGTATTGTTGACACCAGTTTCCTTTAATTTTGGCCACTAGTGTTGCAAAAAAATCGCTCTGGTTTGTTAGTATTTCTTTAAATCATGGAGTCAAAGCTCTAAACCAATCACAATCATCTGAGGCAGCGCTAAGCCCAGGTTGCAGGAACTGTGCTTTTTTCAAAATAGTGTCAGGAGGGAACTTGTTTTGGTGGAACATTTGCACGTGGGGAGGTGAGCCCTGGCAATAAAATGGCTAAATCCCCTCCAAAGATACATTATTGACATATTTTTTGTATATCTTGCAACAATTCACCGCCTTACAAAACCTTGTCAAAACTTGCCATTTTTAGGGTATAAGTTGCGAGCTCAGAGGTTGTTGTTGTTTCCGGTCGTGAAGGGGATTTTTGAAAAAGGTAGTGGAAGGGGAGAATAATGCCATTTGAAATTTACGGCTAATGGCAGCCTTAAGCGTGATTTATGCTTCTGTGTTAAATCTACGCCATGGCTACATACATAGGCATGTGGAGATACCAACCCTACGCCGTAGCCTGACATGCGCCTCTCGAAAAATGTAACTAAACGTCGCGGCCGTGGCTTGGTCGCATTGCATTTCCCCCTACGCTTTTAGCTTAAAGCATTGCTGTGCCTACTTACAGCCTCATATGGCTGCTAGCATGACTCCTGTAGAGTCCTGTTAACTCTCAGATCACCCAGAGGAGGAATAACACTGACTTGGTTCAGAAGAGTTTCCTGCACTGAGGGGTCATTCAGGTCCACAGATCCATCAGACTTCAGTTCAACCTTCAACAGCCTGGTGATGGGAACTGCAGAATGAGACAAAAGTCAAGTGCTTTCAGGGCATTATAAACAGCAACTACTTGTAGATGTAGCAATATAACATCTACTTAAACAGATCCAAAAAACCTTTGTACGAAACATGAAAACAAAGCTTTTCAGTCATAAAAGGTTTGATAAAGATAAATCATTTATGTTTGATGACGTTTGAAATTATAATTTGGTAATTTATTGGCCTGAAATTTGAACGCTTACCTGAACAGATGAATGGAAATTTTCTATCACAAGCAATATCGTGCCACCCTTCTACAGAACTCCCAACACAAAGTTTGCTCGTACCACCATTGGGCTCGCCAGACTTCCACATTCTGAGCGAAACCTGACTCTGGTCAGACCACTTTCAGCCTTTTAAGTCATTATTATACAGTCCAATCAATGCCAATGTGTCAGTGCTTTGTATTAAATTCCTCACACTTGCCCAGTCATCTACAGTCGCTATGGTCGCCAGGTCAGCAAAATTATCTCTACAGTAACTCTGAGCATCAGTCCAGGTCATCAGAAGGTTTACGTATTGGTATTTTCTGGAGACACCCAGTGAATGTGGCAAAAGTGCTGAAAGAGTCCAGTGGCAGTTTACAAAAGCTTGTAAAACATATTCTTGAGCTAACATTGTGATTGAATGCTAATCCATTAAAGACTGTTAATAATTCTGTACTAACCAAGAAGCAACACGATCACCAATCTTGTCTTGTCCATCACGGTTTTGTAGAAATCTGCATTCATAATAATTTGAAGAATTACAAGCAAGATAAGATAATATAAGCCTTTAGAGGGGAAAGTCAGTTATTGCACCAGCAGAAGGACAACAACAGTACATAAAGAAATTAAAAAAAATAATAATATGAGGTTTATAAAACTAAATTAAGAATATAAGTAAAAATAGAAACTATACAAGAGCAATTAAAGACCAAAATATAAGGCAATAGTACTGGTTTTGGCAGCAAAGTATAGTGTATGTACACAGCATACACCAGACTATTATATAATAGGGTTAAGTGATGATACTTAGTGATATGATACTTGGTCTGTATCAATATAGAAGATAATACAAATATGGTAAACATATACTTCATAGTACATAGTATAATATAGTACATAGCATAAAGCCATATACATATTAACATAATATAGTATGGGCTATGAGTTATAATATAAGCTCTCATATAAAATAACATAAAATACCATATAGTACAGAAATATAACATACATAGAATATCAGATATAATATAGGATTGAGTGTAGTTGATAACATGAAATATTGAATAATACATACAAAATATATATAAACCAGTCCAACAAAAACAAATTTCAAAATGCAGTTAGTACCTAAGGATGACGATGAGATTTATCCTATCAGGTCTTACCGTTGTGTTTTCACTGACGGGTTGTACTGACTGTAGGTGACTCTTGTGATCCCTTCAGCTATAGAGATATTGTTATGCAAACATGTGCAAAGCACTGTGTGACATGTAAAGAGTTGTCATGCTGTCTTCTAAAAAAAGCTGCATGGACCTAGACAACAGGGAGAACTCTTGATTCCTATACGTTAGGCATAATGTAGAGCAAGCCGGTTATTATTGCAAATTAGAACCCCAACAGAGGAATGAAGGACTTGAATCAGCCTGAAGGGGTTCTATTCGCAATAATGACCGGCTCGCTCTACATTATCCTGCTTATTACACGGCTTATTACACAGCTTACTCATACAGGGATTCCCCGCTGTTAACGACTGTGAGCTCTCCTGCTGAAGCCAGGTTGCCCCTGTGAGTGAGCTAACCATGGAGCTATCTAACAGGGGCGGTTCTACATTGAATGACGCCCCGGGCGAGACCCCCTCCGAGCGCCCCCCACCACAATGTTTTTTTTTTAAGGTGCACAATCTCTACCTCCAACATTGCCAAAAGACACAATATAGAATAAATATTCGAAATCACATCAGAGAATGTAATTATTACACTATAGCACTAAGAACAGAAAACCCAAACTACAACTACCTGACCTTCCTTGATGCAAAATCATCAATGATGTCATCATATGAAAGCTGCTCGGCCCACCACATAAGATCACTGACTGACTGTGACTGACTCACTGACTGACTGACTTTTTATTGATCCCAAAAAAATGGGAAATACCAGTGTTGCAGGAGCACAATATCAGACACACAGCACACACAGAATATAAATGAAATAATAGGATACAATATACATGAAATAATAATAGAATAGAATATAAGAACAAATAATTTAAAATATATACAAGTTGGGAATAAAACTGTACAACTGTTTAACTAGTATTGATAAAGCTGTACCCGTCCTTGCACTCCCCTGAATATGTATACCAACTCCTACTCCTAAACCTACTACCAACGCCATGTAATGAGTAAGCAAGAATCAGTGAGAGTTGACACATATATATATATATATATATATATATATATCTCATTTCAAGAGGCCCTGTGCTTTATTTTGAAGGTCTATCATGAGTTATTGTCTGTCAATGCAGATAGAAAAGCATCAATTCTCGTAAAGAAAGTTTGCATGATGTGCAACTTTTATATATGCTACTAATGCAATCATACAGTAAAGCTTGTCTACTTTTTTATTGTTGTAGTGTTATCATCAACAGTTTGTCCACCACTCAGTTTTATCAAGGGCCAAAGTGTTTTAAGGGGAATTGTGCTTACCGCAGGTTCTACTCTCACTCCCTCATCTCTGTCCCTCTCCTCCTGAGTCTCCTCCTCACTGTGCATATGCCACTGCTGCCGAGACCGACGCCATTATCATCGGCCACGGGAGCTGATGAAGGTCCTGCTACTGCCGAAAACATGTCTTTTCGCTTTTTTCTTTTATTTGAGCCGCTTGGGTAACTTTGTTTCATTTTGGCGTTTAGACCATTGACATAAAAGAAAGGTTTAGACTCGTCTTGCTCCGTCTCTGTGTACTTCCCATTTCTCCTGTCACTTTGTGTTTATCTTTTGCGCTGCGGCGCACTGTTACGGACTAGTCCATTTCATTGTGAAAGTAGGAGATGTTGACCTCTCTCAGCAAGCAGGGCGCCTGCAGCTGCTGGGGGCGCTGATCTGCCAATTCCCCACACAGTGAAATGATAGAAAACAGTTCTCGTGCTGCCCCTCATGTGACATGAAAAAATGCCGCCCGTACCAAAAACAGCCACTGCTATCTAATACTCTGTTTGCACTGTTGCCATTAGCAATGTTAGCAGTCCCGGAACTGTAATTTGTGATTACATTTTTTGGTTAAGGTGAGACACTACAGGAAAAAAACATTGGTTTTTTTGATGCACTATTCTGCTTCGATAACTTGTCTTCTATCAGTGGAATGTTGAGTTTTCTAAAATGTCAATTTGTCTTGTCGTGCTTTCTGAAATGTTGTGTTTTGTGAAATGTCCTTTTGTCTTGTGAAATGTTGTTGTATTTTCCCTTTTGCTGTTGTGTTTCCTGAAAAAGTGTTGTGTTTTGTCCTTCAGGGCCACCGTAGAATCACCTGGGAAACATCCAATCCAGGAGTAAAAGCCGGGGTGGCATGGCTTTACCTTTAAGTTTCAAAAATAGAAAAAATAATTTTTTTCTATGTTGATTAATCATTTATAGCCATTTACCATAGATGTCTAAGCATTTTGCAGTATTTCTGAATTCAATATTTCATCCCAAGAGCACATGAACGCAGCATAGAAGCTTGTAAGCGTTGCCACTTGTTTTCAGACAGTGGCGTTCGGCTACACAACAGACCACCTGCAGTTTCTTTGTGTTCAAAAGTAAATATGGATGTTCTCTCAAGCCACACTAATGTCTGCTTTTAATACTCCATGCATTCCAAAGATTCCCACATCGTCTCCCAGTCAAACCTCCATATTCCCATAAATCACAGAAACAAAAGGAGGAGAATGCCCTTTTCCAAACAAGCCAGGAGCAAGTACAGCAAATACAAACTTCCTAAATGTTGACAAAGATTTTCATCTCATTCACAAATCTTTCTCCAGTCCTCTTCACTTTACCTCTGTTTACTCTACATAAATCCTGGTTGTGTGTATATTCCACATTTAGCTTAACAACTAAAGAGAGATTAAGAAACATTTTTTTTGGTTTTAAAGGCCAATTATGAAGAGTAACCTGTCTGTTTACAGAAGCTGAGTTTAATCCCGTTTCCTGGACCACAGCCTAACTAGTGTCACAGTAACTTTTACTTTTAAGTTTACTGTGGTCTTTACAAAAATGGACCATCACCTTCTCCCATGCATGCATTAAGAGTAAGACAACGCAAAACACACTACTTAGTATTCTTTGCTGATTATTCATATGCAGATTAAACAGTGTTAAATGTTGTGATAAAATAGAACTTGACAATTTACGTTATAAAACAGAATTAATAAGGTTGGCACAACAGAACCGTTTTGTAAGATGTACCAAATATGACAACAGCAGGTCAAACAGTAATTAGAGCTCAACTTAAACACACACACACACACAAATCTCTGTATATCTACTTGTTAAATAAAAAGAAGTTGCCGTGGTTAGAGGAGAGACGGTGTTGTTTGCATGGTTCAGCCTGTCTTTAAATTGAAGACTTTCCCATTGGGTTGCTTCCTCCATCTCAGTCTGAACAGCTGATAGGTCCCATGGTCCCACATATGTTTTTTAATCTACAAGACGGAATACAATTTGTCATTGACACCAGTTTCTTTAACATTGGATATAAGACCTAAGACATCTCTGGACATAAGATTTGTTTTGGTTGACCCTGAAATCAAGCCAAGATATGTGGTATGTGAATTTCAAGTATTCAAGGTTCTTACACACCTAATCATGCAAATACAGGCCATATATTGTTTGGAACCAATTGAAAAAAAAAAAATGCTTAGGTTCTATGCCACTGAAATGGGGAAACCTAATTGAGCGAGTTTCCTAGTTCTAAAATCGAATAGACCATTCATGACCTCTGTGTTTATTTTGGCTACAGCCCTGAATCAGGAACCAGATTCAAATTAGAACCATTTCTTAAAGGGGAACTCCACTGATTCTACACCTCAGCTGTTTACAGATGTCGGAGACATTTTTTTTGCACATGTGAAAAAAGTTGTATAAAGCCTTTTGAAGCTCCAGAGAGAGCTGTGTGATGTCTGATGAGCTGCCTCAAGTTATGTCACTTGAACTGTCAGTGGTTGAGTTGCATTATAGGTAGTGTAGGCAAGAGCAATTAAAGATGAAAGAAAAGGCAGAAGATTGTGTGTAATAAAAAAGGTAATATCTCTGGTTCTGCTGCATCAATTTGGATCTTTTTTTTTTAAAGTGTTCCTCGTGAGTCCAACAAGAGTGCTAAATCGGTGGAATACTTTTTGAATGCCCAACTTATTACTCAATAAGCTGTGCTTAAATGCATAAAACAAGGAGACTATCAACTGCAATGCCTTTAAAAAATACAAATGGATTGGTCCTTAGAGTTTAATTTAGTTCACACTGTCCTGTCTAACTACAGTTCAATTGAAAGCCTAAAGGCAAATATTTGATCCTGAAACAATATTGAATAAAACAAGCTGCAACCAGGATAACTTAATTATTATTTAGTATCTAGTAGATACTTTTTGTTGGAAAAGTGTGATTAGTGCTTGGAATTGGAGAATAAGTTTGTTTTCTAAACAGATCCTCAGATCATTACAGGTAAACTTTTACTTTTGCAGTGACTAATATATAGATATACAGTGAACAAACACAAAACCATACCTAGAGATTGGCATGGGGTACTTTCCATAAAATCATCTCTCAGTGCAAATCAAACCAGCTATTAGGCTAACTGAAATAAAACCATGCCAATCTCTAGGTATGGTGAAGGGTATGTGATGATGTGGGGCTATTTTAATTCCAAAGGCCAAGGGAACTTTATCAGGATGCATAGTATCCTGGATCCTTGAAATAACTGTCCTTTAAAAATAAAACTCTGCCTGCCTCTATGGGAATTTAACATAGGGGTGTACTTACTTATGACCCCTGTATTTTAAGGAAGAACATTTATTTATTTATGATACATTATTAATTCACAAAAAAATTGGTGTACTTAAAGGCTGGATTTTTCCTTATTTTTTAAAATGAGGTATTAAGATCAATTTCCAAAAGAGGATTTTTTTTATTCCTCTTTTTAGTCAACTTGAGCATGGGTTCAAACTTATGAGTGCCACTGTAAATGCTAATGTCAGCATGCTAACATGCTGATGATTGGCTGGTAATAGTATATACCCTGTTCTCTACCTTTGTTTAGTATGTCAGCATGCTAACATTTGCTAATTTGACACAAAGTACAGCTGAGGCTGATAGGGATGTCATTAGTTGTGTGTTTGTTCACTGTATATCTATATAATTAATTGCAGTGATATATTTATTACCTGTAATGATCTGAGGATCTGTTAAGAAAACTAACTTATTCTCCAATTCCAAGCACTAATCACACTTTGAATTAAGGTATTAAGATCAATTTCCAAAAGATTTTTATTCCTCTTTTTAGTCAACTTTAGCATGGGTTCATAAATGTATGAGTACCACTGTAGCTTAAAGCATTGCTGTGCCTACGTACAGCCTCATATGGCTGCTAGCATGACTCCTGTAGAGTCCTGCTAACTCTCAGATCACCCAGAGGAGGAATAACACTGACTTGGTTCAGAAGAGTTTCCTTCACTGAGGGGTCATTCAGGTCCACAGATCCATCAGACTTCAGTTCAACCTTCAACAGCCTGGTGATGGGAACTGCAGAATGAGACAAAAGTCAAGTGCTTTTAGGGCATTATAAACAGCAACTACTTGTAGATGTAGCAATGTAACTATCTACAGAAACAGATACAATAAACTTTTGAATGAAACATAAAAACAAAGCTCTACAGTCATAATGGTTTGACAAAGATAAATCATTTGTTTTTGATGACATTTGAAATTAGAATTTGGTTAATTGTCAGCATAAAATTTGTATGCTAACCTGAACAGATGAATGGACGTTTTACATCACAAGGAACATCAATCCACCCGTTCACAGAACCAACAGCACAAGGTTCATTTGCACCACCATTGGGCTCGCCAGACATCCAGATTCTGAACGAAGCTTTACTCTGGTCAGACCACTTCCAGCCTTTAGAGTCAAGATACAGTCCTATCCATGTCCTTGTCTGACTTTCTAATATTTTTCTCACACTTGCCCAGTCATCTACAGTCTCTATGGTCGCCAGGTCAGCATAATTCTCTCTACAGTAACTCTGAGCTTCCTTCCAGGTTTTCAGTAGATTTACGTATTGGTATTTTCTGGAGAAACCCAGTGAAAGTGGTGATAGTGCAGAAAGAAAAAGAGAGTCCAGTGGCAGTTTACAAAAGCTCGTAAAATGTATTCACCCCCTAATTTAGTGAGATATCTTATGCTCATCCATGATAGATATGATAATAATTATGTACCAACTTAGAAGCAACACGATCACCAATCCGGTCTTATCCATCACTGTTTTTTTTTACAAATCTGCAATCAAAGTAATTTAAAGAATTACAAGAAAGATAATATAATCAAAGCCTTTATAGAACCCTAGCAATAGTACAAATAAATAGAGACATTTAAAAACTGAATAATAGGTATATACAACTATATAAAATAAGAATAGAAGTAGAAATAGAAAGTATACAAGAGTAATTAAAGACAATATTGCAAGGCAAAAGTGGTGGTAATAGCAGCAAAGTGAGCAAAGTATAGTGCATGTAAACACACATGATGCATGTAAGCATACACCAGACTAGAATAAAAAATTGTCAATATTGTTAGTCATTTGATACTTTGCCTGTATCAATATAGAAATAAAATACAAATATAATATAGTACATAATGTAACAATGCAGTATACATATTACCACCATGGGATATAAGATATATTATAAGGTGAAAAATAGTAATATAGTATATCATTTAGTACAGAAATATAACTTAGACATAAAATATCACGTATAATATAGTACTGAGTATAGTAGCATATGCAACAAGAAATATTTAGTAATATATTACAAAATATACTAACAAATCCAACAAAATGCCAAATAAGGAAGGATCACAATGAGTTAGATGTTATCAGCTCTTACCATTGGGTTTTCCCTGATCGGTTTGGAATAAATGAAGGTAGCTCTTGTGAGTCCTTTATCTTGACCTTAATATGCAAACATCTGCAAAGCACTGTATGACATTTAAAGAGAATCATCCTGTTGTGCAATAACAGCTGCGTGGACCTAATACGGACAATAGATATAATATAATAGAGACAACGGGGAGAACTCAGAAGCCTATACATAAGGGAAAATGTAGAGCAAGCCTGTTATTATTGCAAATTAGAACCCCAACAGAGGGATGAAGGACTTGAATCAGCCTGAAGGTTCTATTTGCAACAGTGACCGGCTCACTCTGTACATTATCTTGCTTATAGTCTATAGCCACGACGTTCCACTTCCGGGATTTCTCCGGTGCTGCAGGAAATTCCGCGGGATCTCCGTTACCTTCCGCTTTCTTTGTGTTGTAATTTTATACTCCTGTCAATTGATGAGGTCTATGGTTAACTGACCAAGTCCCTGATGTGAAAGCCCCCTTAGTGCATTATATTCCATTATATTTTTATATTTTAAAATTGCCACCTGCCTCCTGAATTTTGTGTTTTTCGTCACATGAATAAAGACGTTTCCACCATATATTGGTGAATGTAAATTTATCCGAATGCAGGAAATGAAGTGTTTTTGACGCTCAAAATTTCCTTCAACAGATGCCCAGGGGCATCACCGTTTCCCTCCTTGCAAGCGTGGATGTGCAGTGTACAGTATGGACTACACTGCATGAACACACCAGATTTAAACCAAGCCACATTCATTGGCTTAACTAACACATAAGCATCTTATGTTGCCTTTTTAAGAGAGGGATAACACTGCTTTTGTCATTTTATTTGCCAAAAAGTGTGGTTTGTAGAAAGGTCCATCACACTTTTTTTACTGTGATACGATATGGAGATCATTGTTATTTTTACTGTGTATGAACAGCTGAGAGGCTGTTTTATTATTTAATGTATTTGAGTCAATATGATTATTGGGATTATTATCATTTTAAAATGACACTAACTTTCCATAGCTAGAGAACCTGAGAACATAATGTTATTTAAATGGGGTTTGCATGTCACGGAAGTGAACATGCAAATGATGGCTTACCATTTTCAAAGACTGTATGACCTTGACTGGCGATGGTCTTTTGAGTGATGGAAGTGCAGCGAAGTTTTAAACCGTGCTCGAGTCACATGGAGGGGGGGATGATGGGTGTACAAAGCACAGGGTTTTGACACCAAAGACCAGGGTTCATATCCAGAATCCTGCTTGTGGTTAAATTTATGTAGAAGATTGTGGTGTTGGTTTAAAATAAATAAGTACATTCAGTCTTGTGCATTAAGTAAACCTTTGCAGTATTTAACGAAGACCATAATCTTTCCCTAACATTAACCAAGTGCTTTGAGTGCCTTAACAGATAACACTGACTACGTTTACATGCACATAATATTCCGTTTTTTTGCCCTTATTCCGAAAAAGACGATATTCCGACTAAGCAAGGGTAAGGAAAGTGAATATTCCACTAATATTCCCGTTTACATGCAGCTGTGCCAAATAGGATTTTTTTCAAAGTTCTCCAGCGGTGGTGGACTTGTCGGACCGTGCGAACACAGCGTCCCTCTTTCATTCCTTCAACCAGCTTCTTGAAAAGGTCGGCATAGTGATGTGTGCGCATATCTAAAAACTTGTTGATATCCAATCTTTGATGTTTAAACGTAGCTGTGTTTCTCCAACCATAGCTACACAGAGAGCTGACCATAAGCCGTAAACAGGCAAGAGGCCATAAACTGCTGTAAAACCCCCGATGGAGATGCATATTCCAAATGTGCTGTATACATGTCCAAACAATGCCTCTAAAACCCGAATAATACCGGAATATCCCACACGTCTTAATCGGAAAATGCTAAATTCGGAAAAAGGCCTTATTTGGAATATCCAACCAGAATATGCTGTTTAAATGACCTGTAAATTCGGAATATTGTCATATTCGGAATAACAGTGGAATATTGGTATGCATGTAAAGGTTCTCAATGTTACTCAAGCCTCGGCATACATTGTCGGGAAAACAAATGAAAATGTTGTTAGTGAATGTTTTGCATGTTGTGAGACTTTACACGTTCTTGCAAATTCTAGGACACAGGGTCGTTGACGTCTTAATCTTAGCATATGTGAATGGGTGCGGACATTGTCATGCAAGGGAGGGGAGAAGGAAAGTTAGGTTAACTCCAAATACCTAAACAGATATGGGCCCTAAATACTTCAGACGTTCGAGTATAAGCACTGTCACAATGTAGTCTTTTGAGTATGTTAGAAAGTATTCACATCTCATCACATGGACATATGGACTCATACAGTATACAAATCTATTAGACTATTTTGAATACATCTATTTGTTGTTTGCCTGCATTCACATTCAAGTTTTAATGCATTATCCGTGTGGGTGCAGGGATGTATATGCAAGTCCTGGTAAGAATTACAAGGAAATTGGATTCCTACTTTTCCTTGGTAAGATATGCATGAGTAAGAAAAGAATAAAAAAAGAATCAATCCCCTAAATAATGCTCAAGCAGGACCAGAGTGCAGCCAGCATGTTTTATATATAGAGCATATCCATTTGTACTGTATGGCAACTGAAAGTTTTAAAAAGAAGAATAATGTCTTTGCTGAAAAGGAACTGTGAACGTATTATTTATTTTTTTGCTCACTGTTTTCCCTGTATCAGCTCCCTGCCAATATGGTAATGTTTCTGGTGGCTAAAGCTTTTTAAACTAAATGACTACAGAATCAAACCATCCCCACTCTTTGATTCTGTATATGATAAGTGATTGATTATAGTCATTAGCGAGATAGAACACTGAGCTCTGCTCTGAGCTCAAACTAATTGTGGTCTGCAAGGCTGGAAGTTCTTAGCAATCTGACTCAGGTAATTATGCTGCGCTTTCATTTTCCCACTGAGGTCTTGCAAGAGTCTTGTAGCCGCATGCTGAAATGACCTGGCATTACTGCTAATCTGTCCTCCAAAGCCACAGCTATCCTGCTCTCTCTCTCCTCTAATAACACTCATTTGTTATCCTCTCCCTCACACTATAAGTTGAGGAGAGATTCACTCTGTGGGTATTAGTCTAAAAAGTGAGGACTGGAGGACACAACTCATCATTAGGGCATAACAATTGGGAGTAATCCAAATTCAAAGAGAAGGACAGTAGTGCAGGAAGGGATCAAACTCACAGGACAAATCTCTCCAAACTAACGCAGCGTGTCTCCAAATGTTAGGATTATCTCTGAGAGTGCAAAAGCATTACAATTTAGGCTGGGATCACAGCGTGCTATTACTACGATCAGAGCTCACAAATCTTACAAGACAGTCTGTAGCAAAAACGATGATGCACGCATTGAAGATTTCCCATTGTGTATTAATGATTTAAATAATACTTTTTGTTGTCAGTTTGAAGAAATTCAAACTTAAAGGTCCCATATCATGCAAAGTTTTAGGTTCATACTTTATATGGGATTGCTCCGTTGCCGCCGGAAATTCTGCCGGATGTTACTCTTTTCGGCCGGATGTCTGTCACCTTCCGCTTTCTTTGTGTTGGAATTCTAACCTCCGCTGGATTTCTGAGCCAGCTAGACTATCTGTCCAATCTGAGTTTCATGTTGCACGACTAAAACAACTTTTGAACGTTCCACCAAAACATGTTCTGTCCCGAGGCTGTTTTGCAGTGGCAACGTGGTTCTGTCCAGCGCTTAGCACCGCCCAAGACAGTTGTGATTGGTTTAAAGAAGATGCCAATAAACCTGAATGTTTTTCTCCCATCCCGGAATGTTGTGTGGACTAGCCAGTCCCTCCTCCGCAGCGCTGTGGAGGAAGGTCTGGCAAAGCGAAACTATCCTGCTTATGGGTTACCCGCTGATAACGCCTGTGTCCCGATATCAGGACGGCTAACTTTACCGCTGATGAGCACGGCTCTCTGGCTGAAGCTAGGTCGTCCCGTTAACTGAGCTAACCATGGAGCTAACTAATGCTCTGTTTGCATGGTTGCCATTAGTGCTGTTAGCAATCCTGTCTGTAGCAATAATGATGATGCACACATTGAAGATTATCCATTGTGTATTAATGATTTAAATAATTTTTTGTTGTCAGTTTGAAGAAATTCAAACTAAAGGTCCCATATCAAGCTCAGTTTTATGTTCATACTTCTATTTTGGGTTTCTACTAGAATGTTCAAAACATGGTACAGTACTGGAAAATTACTTTCCTTGGGTTGGGAGTTTCTTCCCTAAACAAAGATGTTCAGATATTTCAGGATCTTGCTCACGAGTGAGGGCAAGATAAGTTCTGGTAAAGATGGTGCTGATGTGCGAATATCTTGATGTACCAGTGCATGTTGTGTTCAAACGCTGACCTATGGTAATGAACTCTGGATAGTGACCAAAGGAATTAGATCACAGATACAAGTAGCAGACCTAACCTTCAGTCACAGCGTCGGGGCAGGAGTTTGATGTAGACCCAAGGCTCCTTTTCACTGAATGATGGAAGTGGTTTGGGCATCTGCTTAATGGTATGCCTTCCTTTTGAGTTATTTCAGGCATGGCCATCTGGGTTCCCAAAGAAGACCCAGTGCAGACCCACAACACGTTTGAGGGATTACTTATCATGTATGTATGGAGCACGGAACGTCGCTTACTGGCCAAACACAAATCTTGAGGCTGCTACAACTTGTATACAGCTGAATTCCCAAAGAAATGAAGCCAGTAGAAGGGCTATTAGGAAACAGGTGCTATGGTGTTTTAAGCTTCCCTTTCCTTTATTTTCTATTAGACCTGACACTAATTGGTATAAAAGGGAGACCTTCCACTATGATCGCAGACCCAGCATCTAAAAAGTGATAAACAGCAAATCTTCTCGGACTAACTTAAGATTTTGGCGGGTAAAATGAATGAGACGTGTTCTCTCCATGCAACCCAGTAATACAAGGCTGTATTTGTTTTAGTCTCACATTGCCAGACCTATCTCCACAGCGCTGTGGAGTAGAGTCTGGCTACACCACGCATACATTCTGCGTTAAGAGAAAAAAAACTCTGGGTTGTTTGCATTTCTTTAAACCAATCACAATCTTCTTGGCTGCGCTAAGCTCTGGACGTAGAGAGACACAGACGGTGGCTCTGCAAAATGGTCTCGGGAAGGAAATTGTTTTGGTGGAACATTTGCACCTTGCAAAACAAAACGCCACATACAATATTAAATGAAGTTAACTGTTCACACAATACAGTAACGTAAGCTATTTAAATGAGCTGGATACACGGTTAAGCGTAATTTGCTCTTAACAGTGTATCGCCGTGTGTATTTGATCCATAGCAATTCCCACCAATCAGTAAATGTAAATCTTTACAATCATTCCCCGAAAGAAACAAGCAGGCCTGCCTTGTTGCACGATTGAAATTTTCTTAAAAAACTTGCCATTTCCAGCGTGTATCTTGTTAGCTCAAAGTTTGTTTTTGTTGTTTCCCATTTTGAACACACAAAGAGCGGAAGCGGGCCAGATGTCAGACAATTATCCAGACTATATTTGTATTGATTGAGGGGAAAATAAAAAATGTGGCCGACTACATGCGGGTTAATAGAAATCCTCAAGCTACTGTACGATCTTGTCACACTTCATCAACATGAATGAAATATGGTGTAATTGGGTTCAAATTTTAAACCCCACCACCACCACCGAGTACCACCCCCATCACTAGCTACACAGACATTCGCAGCAATATTTCTCTTATGACATCAATGTAATTACCCCCGCGCCAGATCATCTCTTGCATCTGCCGTCTTACAGATGTCAGGGCGCCTGCAGCATCGTGCATTCTATTCATGACAATCCTGATCATTTGTTTATGTGCAGATTTGTCAGTGACCGAGGGTACATTATTACACATTGTCAGAGGCACCCCTCGAACTGTACATCATTTGCTATATTACAATGAATTATGTATTAGTCTCATGTATTAGACTGTGCATGCATGCATGGTCTCACAAGTTGGTTGTGAGGACCACAGCAGAGGAATGCTAATGGCCTTCTCTACCGCTGCCTCTTGACAGTGGACCATTTTGTGGTAATCGTTGATGGTGAGGTTTTTCTTTCGCCGAGGACATTCGGGCAGATGCGCAGCACAAACATGGACATCACGAGGGCTGTGGTCACATTTGACTGATGTTAATGGCACATGTTCACACTCAATTCAATTTAATTTCAGATCAGTATTAAGCGAATTATTCACTCAGTGTATTGCATTGCACTCAGCATATTGTATACACTTAAGACAACACAATAGTGAACAAATTGAATGCCCTTTTGTCAGCCTTAAAATGTAGCAATATTTCAATTACATTATTCAGTCGAGAAAAAATCCTAATCCTTGAAATAATTTAGTTAAGTCATATATTATTTATATATGTTATTAGACTCTATGTTTGGTGCTATACAGCCATGGTTAAAGTCTTTCCACTCAGTCAACCGGTGTTTAGTAATTCATTATCATGGATTTTCTGTGGATGATCTTTGGTTTCCTGGAAAATACACTTCTTTGATTAAAATGTTTGTATTGGTATGGTAGCTGGTCTCGTTTGTTCTTTATAAGGATGGATAAGATAAGATAAACAAATAAAGATACTATACTAGATAGACGTCATAGTAGCTGCCTTTCACTTTCAGAATAACATAGTACATGTCTTCACTACCCTACTATTGGAATGAGGATCTAAGATCACAGGTCTGTTGGGAACAAAAATTCCATTCAGGAAACTGTTCAGCGTTTAAGCCAAGCCAAAGCAATAATCACAAGCGTTGGGCAATAAGGCTTAGGTTGTTGCAAAGATGAGGTTGCCTTACTTTTAGGGCATTTTCACACCTTGTAAAAGACCACTTCTGAGTTTTAATGTGTTGTGGAGTTAATGAATAAAATGGGAAAATATTTGTATATGATTGACCGGAAATTCTGTGTACCCGCAATGTTGAAATGTGTCCTTTTAGTGGCACCGTAGTTTTTTTTGCACAATGGGAGATGAGCTTTGAAAGGTAGCTGGCGGGTGTGAATGGCTCACAGCTGTTTGTGTCTACAGGATTTTTATCTGAGATTTTGTTTCTTTTATGAACTTTGAAAACTTGACCGCCCGTTTCTTGGACGGAAGAAAGGACGATCGTATATTGTTTGCATTCCGCGGGGGGCGCGTGGCGAGGTACGATGGGTTTCCATTCATAGTAATTTAGAATTTGTTGGACGCGTTTGTATAGTCTATTTTGCTGCGTAATTAATGTTTGTAATCCTAAATGTTTGTTCACGTAATGAGTTTTGTATCCGTGAAAACATATGTGTGAAATGTTTGTCTTTATGTTTTCAATACAGTTTTCACGGTGCTAAGGTGATGATGAATTAACGAATGCTGAACGTCATGCTGGACTGGCAAATTAAATAAAAGACGCCTTATGCATCAGTCGAGACTCTCGTTTTTGGATCCAAGGGCTGTAACAGTGAAAACTCGACGCTACATCGGAGTTGCCTGCTATGCTGCATGCGCCGTCTTCGTTCTGGGAGTTGCCGACGTTGTTCCACGCAACAGGCAAGGTCGTAGGTTGGTAGCAAGCTTAATAACAGAGACTTCAGATGCGGTGAGACTCTTGTCAAGAAAAGAAAAAAGGGAAATTGAACTGTCTGCCTATATGGCCATATCCTGATTGTCTTTTGTTTGTGAATGAACTGTGTGCTAAATATCTGAAATGGTTGCATGTATGAAATGTTTGATTTATTTTCACTCTTAAAACTTGTGAAATGTGATGAAATTGTATGGTAAAGAGCCTTACATCTCGAAAGTTAATTTCAGCCACTCTATTTCTTATTAAGCTCTCTTGAATATTTAAAGTGCCTTGGTGTTGCATTATCATTTTGAGTAAGCCTATCTTAATATTTGAGGTGAGCAGTACTAGGCGTCGCGGCCCTCTTATAACAGCTTCCTGAATTACTCAAATCTAGTCATACATTAATAGCGATACAAACATGTCTGTGTCAGGAGGAAAGGAAGAAGTCCACTGAAGAGAAAGATTTAAGCACTGATAATGAACCTTCAACAGAAGAGAAATCTAGAGGCCCAGAAGAAAGGGTCTCGTCGAGGCAGGCTACAGAAAAGGGCAAACAAATCGCGAAGAGGAAGCTAAAAGGCACGTAAAAGCATTTTTGAGAGAGCCTATGAATCTTGGAAGCAGATAGCACGAGAAGCTAGAACTAGGCTCAAGAAATTCTGTTTGAAGGAGGATCTCAACAAAATAAACCAACAAGTTCAGAGTGGATATGACCGTGTAAATCAAAATTATGAGCCACTTCAACGCAAATCTCTTAGTACGTTAGAGATTGTGCAAAAGTTGGATGCTTGTAATACACTGACAACAGAGATATGTGACCTTGTGAGTAGACGGCTGGATGTAGGCCTAGTTCAAGAGACCTTTAAAGAGGAAGCTGAAAAGGAGAGAGTGCGAATGATCTTAAGTCGTGATGAATATAAATCTGTCTTTGGTGGGACAAACACTGAAAGTGTTACTTCAGAAGAATCCATCAAATTAGATAACCAGTCAATTACAAGCTCTAAGGCTTCTAGTGGGCGAGCAGATGCCGAAGCAGATCTTGCAGCTAAGCTAGAACAAGCAAAGTCGATGGAAGAGTTACAAGTTCAACAGACCAAACTTATTAAGTTGGAAAGTGAATGGAAACTCCATGAGTCACAAATGATGATACAAATGAAGCAGAAACAAGCAGAAGTGGAGCTGAAGTTAGAGGAGGAGAAAACAAAGCTAAGAATGTTGCAAGCAAGCGTGGATGTGAAAGTGGCTGCAGCTCGAGTTAGAACATACAATAAACTGGAAGGTGATGTGGAGAACTTGGTAAGAGAACCTAATACAGCCTCTGCCGTCAGAACCACTCCAGTTATGTATTCAAACAGACAGTTCCAATCGCAACCATCATCTCAGAGTGTAACAGCCAACTTAGCTGAAGCAATTGCAAGCTCATTAAGTCTAAATCGTCTGCCTGTTCCTGAACCAACCATGTTTGCTGGTGATCCTTTGAAATTTGTTGACTTCTTGATGTCGTTCACAACTCTAATTGACAGGAAACCTATCTCCGCTGGTGAAAAAATGCTCTATTTGAAAAGCTACCTCACAGGAGAGGCAAGGAAAGCTGTGGAAGGATTCTTTTACCGGAGTTCTGAGGATGCATATGAAAGTGCTTGGGCAGTTTTAAAGGACAGGTACGGAAATCCATTTATTGTGCAGAAAGCGCGTCGGAGACAAGCTGATGAAATGGCCTAAGATTAGTCCTAATGATTCTCTGGCACTTAGAGATTTTGCTGATTTTTAAGGAGCTGTGTGGAATCTATGCCCCACGTTAAAGGGTTGGCCATTTTAAATGATTGTGAGGAAAATCATAAGCTCTTGAAAAAATTACCGGACTGGATTGTACGTAAATGGAGCCGAATTGTAGTAGAACAGCTTGATGCATCTGGAGATTATCCAACCTTTGAACACTTTACTAAATTTGTGCTGAAGGAAGCCCGCATAGCCTGTAATCCCATCACTTCTTCCTTATTCCTGAGCTCTAGCTCAGTAGATGAAAGGTTCCCCAAGAGGGCAAAGGCCCTCAGTACAAGTGCCCAAACAAAATATCATGCATTTAAGTCAGAAAGTTCATCTCCCTTCAAGCCAAAGCTGCCATGCCCTGTCTGTAAGGATGAATTGCACGGCACCGCTAAGTGCCCAGTCTTTGCTGCCAAGCCTATGGGAGATAAAAAGGCATTTATACATCAAAATTATTTATGCTTTGGATGTTTGCGTAAGGGACATATAACTAAAGATTGCAAAACACGACATGTCTGTGGAGTGTGTAGCCGACGCCATCCAACCTGTTTGCATGAAGAGAGATCCGGTGAAACGTCAAAGAGAAGCTTCACTTCTGGTTCCAAAGAAGGACAAGAAAATCAGGAAGTCCACAAAGTTTTGTCTCATGTAGTAACTCAGAATGCTTCTGCTACCTCAAGTATTGTCCCAGTTTTTTTGTCATCAGTGAAAGAACCTCAGAAGGAAATTCTTACATATGCTCTTCTTGACACACAGAGCGATTCATCTTTTGTCTTGGAAGACCTTGTCAGAGAGCTGGACGTAGTTTCTCAACCATTACAGTTGAAGCTTAGCACAATGACTGCTGTGGACACAGTTATAGCCAGCCAAAGTGTGTGTGGTTTGCAAGTTCAAAGTTTTCATTCTGACAACTGCATACAGTTACGGCAAGCATACACCGGGGACTTTATTCCTGTTGATAAGTCTTGCATACCAACCAGGAACACAGCGTCACAGTGGCCTCACCGCAAACATCTTGTAAATAAGATGCCATCCCTTCAAGAATGTGAAGTGGGACTATTGATTGGCTATGACTGTCCTTCAGCTTTGGCTCCCCTTGAGGTCATCACTGGAGGTGAGAATGAACCATTCGCACAGAAGACAGAGCTAGGATGGAGTATCATAGGGGCAGTTAATCCCCACTTGGATAGGCATGGAAGTCAAAGATTCGTACATAGAGTTGCAGTGAAAGAGTTGCCAGTTCCATCAGCCGCTGATGTCTTAAAAGTTCTGGAGTCTGACTTCAGCGAGAGGAATTCTGAGGGAAAAGGTGTCTCACAAGATGATGTGCACTTCATACAGATTCTTAGTAAAACCATCCGGCAGAAAGAGGACGGTCACCTGGAGATGCCCCTCCCCTTTAAAGGCCACAGTTCCCCTTCATTATCTAACAATAAGAAGTTGGCCATCATTCGTCTGCAGCACTTAAAGAGGAGACTGAAAGCAAATCAACAGCTTTGTGATCATTATAAGGCATTCATGGAGGATATGATCAACAAAGGTGACGCAGAGTCAGTTCCAGAGGCATCTGTCGGAGAGGTTGTTTGGTACATACCCCACCACGGTGTGTACCACCCGAAGAAGCCTGACAAATTGAGAGTCGTTTTTGATTGTTCAGCTAAATTTCGTGGCATCTCATTGAATGATACTTTGCTGACAGGCCCCGATATGATTAATTCCTTGCTGGGAGTTCTCTGTCGTTTCAGAAAAGAGAAGGTGGCCATCATCTGCGATATTGAAAGGATGTTCCATCAGTTCTTTGTTACCCCTGACAATCGCAGTTATCTGAGGTTTCTATGGTGGGAGCATGGAGACCTTGACTGTGAGCCTAAGGAATATCAGATGGCAGTCCATCTCTTCGGTGCCGCCTCCTCTCCAGGGTGCGCGAACTTCGGCCTGAAATACCTGGCACAGAAATACAAAGCACATTATCCCTCTGCAGCGGCATTTGTCGCAAATAGTTTCTACGTCGATGATGGGCTAGTGAGTGTTCCCACAGTTGAGGATGCCTGTAAACTGATAGTTGAAGCACAAGAGTTGTGCAAGAGAGGAGGATTACGACTCCACAAATTCAACTCCAATGAAATTGAGGCTCTTCATTGTGTTGAGGCATCCGAGAAGCGTCAAGGGGTCCACGGCGTACTCAACCCTGATTCAGTGTCAGTGGAACATGCACTGGGTATTCAATGGCTCATTGAAAGTGATTGTTTCAGTTTTAATATAACCTTGAAAGACAAGCGCCACACCGCGCAGGCATTCTATCGGTCATAGCTTCATTGTATGATCCTCTGGGCTTTGTGGCTCCCTTCGCTCTGAGTGGAAAGTGCATTCCTCCAGGAACTTATGTCCCAGAGCATTGGATGGGATGATCTGCTGCCTGAGGACTTGCGCCCACGATTGGAGAATGGAAGGCTGGTCTACAAGGCCTGAGAAGAGTCTCGATTCCAAGATGTTATCATCCACAAAACTTTGGCAAGATTGTGAGTGTAGAATTGCACCACTTTGCAGATGCCAGCAGTATAGGCTACGGAGCATGTTCTTACCTTCGATATAAGAATGTCCAGAACAAAGTTCACTGCAGTTTTGTCATGGCAAAGGCTAGGGTTGCACCATCAAAGATCACAAGCATTCCTCGTTTAGAACTTTCAGCTGCTGTGGTTGCAGCCAGAGTTAGTGTTCAGCTGAAATCAGAGCTAAACATGAAGATTGATGAAGAATTCTTCTGGACAGATTCTCAAGTCACTCTAGCAGTACATCAATAATGAAGCGACGGAGATTTCACATATTTGGCCGCGGTCCAGCTTGTACAGCGCATTGTGCACCAATCCGGCCCCAGTGGCATTATGTTGATACAGAAGGAAAACCCAGCTGATCACGCCTCTAGGGGACTCCGTGCATCAGACATTCTGTTAACAACGTGGCTATCGGGCCCTGAATTTTTGTGGAAGGAAGAGGTTTATTCGGAACCTACTTCGTCACCCGACTTGTTGGTTGGTGACCCAGAGGTCAAAACCATTCAGGCCTTTGCCATAAGAGTGAATGATTGCACAAACATGTTGGATCGTCTGTCTAGGATATCCTCTTGGACAACACTCCTTAAGGTAGTGGCGAGAATTAAGAGACTGGCGTCTGGACTAAAGTGTCAAATTGATGTTGTGACTGTCGGAGAGCGTGAAAGTGCTGCCAAAGTGGTGATAAAGCTTGTTCAACAGCAAGCATTTAGTCGAGAGATAAAGGCACTTGGAACAGGAGAAAGTCTTCCACTGTCCAGTCCCCTTTTTTGCCTTGATCCCATTCTTAAAGAGGGCATACTTTGTGTTGGTGGAAGACTGAAACATTCATCTCTTAGTGAAGAATTTAGGCACCCACGCATTCTACCCAAAGATAGCCATATCACCCAGCTTGTTTTGTCACATTATCATTCTCAAGTATGCCACCAAGGTCGAAGTCAAACCCAAATGGAGCTTAGAGCAAATGGATTCTGGATCATGAGTTGCAGCAAGTTGGTTGCGAAGCTGATACACAAGTGTGTTCATGCAGGAAGCTGAGGCGTCCAGTAGAAGAACACGTATGGCTGATCTGCCTAAAGAGCGTTGAAGGCATCTGCCCCGTTTACATACTGCGGAATGGACTGCTTTGGACCGTTCGTCATTAAAAGGTGTCGAAAGGAGTACAAGAGGTACGGCTTGATATTCACCTGCTTCTATTCTCGAGCCGTCCACATCGAAATGTTAGAAGATCTATCCACTGACTCTTTTATCAATGCCTTACGGTGCCTCATCAGCCTAAGAGGTGGAGTGCGCCAACTCTACAGTGATCAAGGCAGGAATTTCATAGGAGCTAAGAATGAATTGAGAGAAGCACTTAAACAGTGTAACAATCAGGCTTTGGAAATGTTTCTGGCTGGGAATCAGTCGCGAAGTTTGTGTTCAATGCCCCATCAGCAAGTCATGCCGGTGGAGTTTGGGAGCGTCAAATACGCACCATTCGAAGTGTGTTGGATGCTACTTTGGCTCAAAGTCTAGGTAGGCTTGATGATTCCTCCCTGAGAACACTCTTTACCGAGGCCATGGCTATTGTTAACAGCCGCCCATTAACAGTAGATGGAATGAATGATCCCAACTCTGTTGAACCTTTAACGCCTAATCATCTAATCCTAATGAAGTCAAAGATAGCTCTTCCACCTCCAGGAAAGTTTGAGAAAGAGGATGTATACTGTACAAAGCGATGGCGTCGAATTCAATATTTGATTGAGCAGTTCTGGAGTCGATGAAAAAGGGAGTACCTTCAGAACATTTCCACACGACAGAAGTGGCATGTGGCCGAGGCGCAATCTCAGAGTGAACGATGTGGTCATTATAAAGGAAGACATCCTCCCAAGGAACCGTGGCAGTTGGGGCAGTAGTGGAAACATCTACGGATGATGATGGCTTAGTGCAGAAGAGTGAAAATAAGAGTTGGAGAACAGAAATTAGGAAAGTCTCCATCTAAACATTCTGTCATTGAGAGGCCTATTCAAAAGTTAGTGCTGCTTCTTGAAAGTGAATAGTCAGAAAGACTCACGCGATAGAGACACACGCGCAATTCATCAGATTAGCACAACTCTATGCTTATTTGCACAATGGTCCAATATTGTGATAGTAACAAGTCTATGTAACTTTTAGAATCATGTATGATTTATTTTGGTATTATAATTATCATGACATGATTGGTGGGAGTGTAAAAGACCACTTCTGAGTTTTAATGTGTTGTGGAGTTAATGAATAAAATGGGAAAATATTTGTATATGATTGACCGGAAATTCTGTGTACCCGCAATGTTGAAATGTGTCCTTTTAGTGGCACCGTAGTTTTTTTTGCACAATGGGAGATGAGCTTTGAAAGGTAGCTGGCGGGTGTGAATGGCTCACAGCTGTTTGTGTCTACAGGATTTTTATCTGAGATTTTGTTTCTTTTATGAACTTTGAAAACTTGACGCCCGTTTCATGACGGAAGAAAGGACGATCGTATATTGTTTGCATTCCTTGGGGAGCGCAGCGAGGTACGATGGGTTTCCATTCATAGTAATTTAGAATTTGTTTGGACGTTTGTATAGTCTATTTTGCTGCGTAATTAATGTTTGTAATCCTAAATGTTTGTTCACGTAATGAGTTTTGTATCCGTGAAAACATATGTGTGAAATGTTTGTCTTTATGTTTTCAATACAGTTTTCACGGTGCTAAGGTGATGATGAATTAACGAATGCTGAACGTCATGCTGGACTGGCAAATTAAATAAAAGACGCCTTATGCATCAGTCGAGACTCTCGTTTTTGGATCCAAGGGCTGTAACACACCTTGTTTAGTTCGGAATGAATCGAACCCTGAAGCGTTTACCCCCTGGGTGTAGTTCGTTTGGACAGGTGTGAACACAGCAATCATACTCGGGTGCCCACCAAAACAACCGGACCGAGACCACCTCCTGTTAGAAACAAACTCTGGTACGCTTCTGTGAGAAAGTCATCCGATCTCGATCTGATTCAACTACCAGGTGTATGCCGCAAGTTTCAGCTAAATGGCTCCTGAAGTCAAGTGTGCTTTGAAATCTCCGATGTGGCGGAGCATGCAAACTGTAGCAGCTTGCAATGTTTCTCTCACAGAAATAAACTTGCAATCAAGCTCACCGCTACTTGCATGTCTGTGGTCAAACCAGCAGCCGCTTAAGTTGGAGACAGACACGGGCAGAGTGGGGAAGAACATCTCAAGAAGAAGGGTACCACAAATCAACAATGAGCTTTGTCTTAAATGTAAACACATGCATTTTACAATATGTATTTTTTTTTCTTTTTTTTTTACTGCAGACACTTTCAGATATCATAGTAGAAAAAGGCCAGGTGCTCCGACTAACGATGGCCATGTTCTATTCAAGTGCCTCAGTTAGCCATGGCAGTGAGCCAGCCAGCATGCACAATACCAGGACCCTGAAACTGGAGCAGCTACATTTCTACTGTGACATGTCAAAATGTATTCTGTGAAAAGACCTACCCCTGTTGGGAATCCTAGGAAGCTTAGGAACCTAGGAGACCTTTTTGTGACTTTTGTGTTATTGTGTTGCTTTCACCAGGGGCTAGAGCGCACCTCTCTGCGGTCTCTCTGGCTAATTCAGGATTAATCTGTGTTGTGAAGTACATAATGACAGGAGGACTTGTCATGTGACCCGGCAATTGTAGTTTTTCTTTGTGTTGTGCAACAATCGAAAAACCTCACTTCTTACATCTTCAGCGTGGGCCTCTGGCAGGCCCCACTGACGCAGATTCCATCTTCTGCTCTATATTGTCACTTATTTCCTACCGCTGCGAGACCCGGTATGGAACTTTGTATGTGTTCAAGGGTGATGAAATGATTTGACAATGCCTCCCTTCACTGCTTTCAGAATATCTCCTTTCAAAAGCTGTCCTCTGCCTTGTTCATCTTTTCTTTTCTCTTCGCGTTTTTCTGGCTACATTTTTGGCCTGTGTGTCAGGTACTGTAGAGGCCTGCGAAGACATTCAAATGACATGGCTCCAGTGGTTTCTGCCTCATTACTGGATTCCCTTTTTGTAATCCTTACTTGATGAAAGCGTTTGCTAAATCAACAACAGATACAAGCTTGTCTGTTTGGTTAGCTCAAAACACCATCCAGCGGAGGCTGTCTGGATGACAAGCCCATTTTTTTTTTTCCATTCTTTCCCTTTTAGAAAAGTACATTGCTGGAGCTTCTGTTAAAGTTTTAGAAAGTAGGTTCAACATCAAGTGTCATTTATGGGAGCTGAAGATTGTGTTTAGCCTCACAAAATGATTGCCAGTTGCATCATCATCTGGTGCAATCCCCTTTCCAGGTCTGCATTCCACACAAAGTGGAGATGTCAAACAGATTACTTGCTATGGATGAGAGGATTTAACCATAAAAATAAACAGACACCAGTTACAGTATGTGTCACTTCCTCATTCACAGTCAATACTCTATTGTGAGCCTACGAATTATCATTTTGCATCATCACTCACATTTGTAGTGTTACAGAACTGTGTCATTTCGCATCTGTCAAAGGCGAAGCATTGCATTGTGCTATTTTTGTGTACATGCTAGGGACACTACTTCATTTTTCAGTTTAGTTTTTTCTTAAAAGTTATGACTCGTTGTTGCCTAAACTCCCCTTCTGCTATTTAGACTTCTTTTGTTGATAAAACTCTTTTGCATTGCCCATCCAGTATTTTCTAATTTCAACCAGCAAATGTTAGCATGCTAACCAAGATATTGACCATGGTAAACATTACAGAGTCTCTGCTAAACGTCAGCATGTTAGCCTTGTCACTGTGAGCATGTTATCTTGCTGATGTTAGCATTAAGCTCACTGCACAAGAAACGCTAGCTTAGCTTTAGACTCTTACGCAGTGTTTGCGACTTTTCGCCTCGCGCTACGCGCGCAAATTTGCCCGCTGGATCATATTAGGATTATTTGTGTTTATTTGCATTACTCGTGCTAGACACGCCAGTGTAGCTAACAATGTTTCTTTCCGTCATCAACCATGGCCGAGAATAACCACTATTGCTGCTTTGTACCGGTTGTGGAAGTCCCAGATACGTTGGAAAACGGCGTTGTGTCTGGGCTCATCACATCATCCGAAGGAACACACAGCTCGAAGAAACTGCATCTGGATGACTGCCGCTTCCAGCGCTATTTGAGATACGATTCTGCTGCGATTTAATTGCAATAAATGGATCAAATGGATGCCGAAATCACTACATTGCGATGCCGATATGTAGAAAGTGTCATTTCATGTGACAAGCAAACAACTTTTAAAATGCTTGTTTTCTGAATGGAGTTTCGGATCGATCACGGCTATGCTATGCAGGAGACAGCATCAGATTAATTTCTCGCGCAAGTTAAAAAATGCCAACTCGTCTGGGCTTTTATTTTGACACACTTCCGATTTGTGTCCGTCTTTCTTTATTCTTCAGTTCAAAACTGAATAATGACAAAAATGAATTTGAAAAACAAAACAAAATTGGGCTATTATTTAACTTTGGTTTTCGCGTTTGTTTCTTATTTAGACATCAAAAACACAGCTCTCTTTTTTTTCATTTTTGGTTTAAAACGAATGCTTGACTAGAAGAATAGCAAATGTAAAATGAAATACATAAACCTATTTGTGAAATTAGTTATTTTGTATGTCCCTTCCGGATAACACATAGTCCCTATTTATATGCATTTTCTCAGGCGGTTGGAGCAGAGGGTCAGCCATGTTGCAGCCAAGCAGTGAAGCAGTTTTTTAGGGGTTTAGTGCCTAAAGCAAGACATGCCAGAAATGTGATGTGTCTCTGTCTCTGTCTCTGTATCTCTCTCTCTCTCTCTCTCTATCTCTATCTCTCTCTCTCTCTCTCTCTCTCAGTGTGATGCGTCTGTCTCCCTCTGGCTGTCAGCTCTAGGTGAGACAGGTGACGGCTGTTTTTTTTTTTATATCCAACCATATGGGCTGGTATATCCAGACAGAATGATGACACATATCTCCATGGAAACGCTGCTATATCTGTCCTGAACACAAATCTTGTCTCTCTCTCTCTCTCTCTCTCTCTCTCTCTCTCTCTCTCTCTCTCTCTCTCTCTCTCTCTCTCTCTCTCTCTCTCTCAGGAGATTGAAACCCCTTGAATGTCCAGGCCACTGCATGTAAGATCTGCATACAAACTGTTCCCTTAACAAACCACGGCGCGTGCACACACACACACACACACACACACAAACACTACTTAATAAATTGTGTTCAGCTACTGGCCTGCTGTGCCCCATGGGTCAGTGTGTGGAGCAAAGAAGCATTAATCATTCTGTGGGAGTGTGTAAGCTAACACTCCCTGAGCATCAGCACCCTGTGTGTGTGTATTTGTACAGTATGTCGCCTTTTTCTGGGTGTGTTTAACTGTGTTCATGCGTCTGAGGTAAATGTCGATCGACCTGTCTGCCTGCCCTCAGGCCTCTTTCTCCATCTCCATCTCCCTGTAAGGCCAGCCTGTATCTCTTCATCACATCTTTATTGCTTTGTCCTCTCCTCCTTCCATTCCACTTTCCTTCTCTCCACTTCGCTCTCATTTGTGTGAGGCTTTGTGCACCTTTGCTTTCCCAGTTTTGCGCGTATAATTCATTTCACTCGCTCATCTCCTCCCTTTTTTTTTTTTTCCTTTTTTCACCCTCCTTCAATCTCACTCCCTCACATGCATTATATATTAGCTGTGGCTTGTCAGGGCTCCGGTCCTGTGTAATGGGAGACAGGCAGGGCAAATTGCGCAGCGTCACATTAATTTGCCGTGGCTAACTGTTCGTACACCGGAGCAGAAATCAATGTGCCACCTCCAACCTTTATCTCCCCAGCGCCATCACCGCTAACACGAGTACACCAGTTGCCCTTTCCAGCACCCACGGTTTCTTTTGTCTGCCAGCCCATGCTCACATTGCCAGAGTATGTCTCTAAGAGTTTTTCCTCCTGCAGAACATTCTCCTTTCTACCCCACAAACCATTTCTCACATCAGAATCTTTCATTTTGCCATGCCTCTGTGTCAGTCTGTTGGTTCTTCCACCACTTTGGTCCACACTGAAATATCTCCACAACCATGGCATGGTAAGTTTTACAGAGAGCAGGTAAATACCTCTGCTTCACTGTAGACTTTCTCTGATCAGAAAATTCTTCCCAACTCTCCGTATGTTTTTTCTTCTTCATTATGCTCAATTGTCAGTCGCATCCTCTCACACCTTCAAAAATAAGGATAATTTAGTTTCCCTGCACTGCGAATGATCAAGGAAAGCAAACAGCATTGATGTCCAATGTTCTTGTCATCCTGTCCCTCGATGAAATCAAAGTGGTTGGAATACATTCACTGAGATATCCTAATTACGCTGAAAACAAATACGTACTGAAAAAGTATATTTTCCAACCTCATTCGACTAGAAACGAAACTCATTACGCTCCTTAATAGGGAAAGAAATATGATCACTGTACCTCACTCCCAGCCTTGATGTTTTTGCTCATTGTAACGTCCATGTCTGTATGCTTTGTGCGTGAGAGCTTTTCAAGTGTGTAAAGTATGCATGTCGTGTCCTTCAGCGGGGCTCAAAAGAAATGTTTTTGATGAAGTAAGCATCAAACACCTAGGCTCTCCACATGCCCTGCTCGTCAATAAAAGCTTTTAATCGGAGAGAATTGCATGAGCGGCAGGGAAGTATTTCAGCTTCTGTTGTGTATTTCATTACTTAGCCATCAAACTGGACGAGGCGCACGATGGTGCAGCACGAAGCCGCCAGAGTTTGTGTTTATTTTATCTCCCCATGTGGAAGGAGCCGGGATGAAGACAGATGCCAAGTTAGGAGTTGAGCTTCCTTACTAGCTCTATTCCGTTTGAAGTGAATTAAAGAATGTCTCTTCATCATTTTATTTCTGTAATGAAATATTTAATTCCGCCAAGACTGCGAAGAGATTAATTAAAATGGTGACTTGCAAGCGAAAGGCTCTTTTCTTCTTCCCCTTTCATTTTATTGTCTGTGATTAGGAATGGACTCTTATACTTGGGGAACACAGGGAATATTTTCAGCTAACTTCTAACGGAGAGAGGCTGAGTTGATTTTAGAAATGCTGACTTATTGATGTGTTTTCATCCCGTCAATTATTGATGGGCACTGGAATGCATCATTCGCTGGTTTATATTTCAACTCGCTACATGAGCGCTGTAAACTTTCACAATCAGGACCATGGACAGCACCCGCGTACGCCTGAAACTCTGTTTTAATGATGTAAGTGCACGGCGTGAAGCGCCTGGCGCAGGTGCGTTTAGGGCGTGTCCAAATCCTTTTTCTAGTTTGACGGTGGAAAAAAGGGTACGTGCGGCAGGTGCATGGTTCAAAATGGTTGTACTTAGTGTCTTAATTAATCATAGGTGTGTTTTGGGCGTAACATGCAATAAACCAATCAGTGTCATCTCCCATTCCCTTTAAAAGCCAGGCGCGTTTGGACCTTGGAGCATTACTGTTATGATGGAGGATTTGCTAATGCGCTGTTAAAATAACAATGAAATGCTGCGTTATTGACGTTAGACCAGGTTTTGGTTGGTCAATGGCGCGATCACTTCCCGCTGCCTCAAGATAGTAATACGCCAAGAATTCACCTGAACACACCTCCCTGTAAGACCAGCACGCCCATGGGCGCACAGATGGGCGCAAGTTCATTTTATATTTAAGTGACGTGGGCGCTGGACGGGAAATGGACAACTGCGTCGGTCTTGAACTAGTAAAGACACTTGCGTCGGGCTTTGCGCTGCAGTGCGACAGGTACAAGATAGGGACCCGGGAGTGCTACATGAAACGTAAGACTACATTGACGTTTTTCACAGCAGACATTTTGACTTGTCATAGTAGGAAAAGCACAGCTGAAATGTATAACCTTAAAGGTGCAGTAGGTAAGTCTTATAAAACTAACTTTCTGTCACATTTGCTGAAACTGACCCTATGTTCCAGTAGAACTACATGAATTATGTAATATAAAAAATCCAGCTCCTGTGGCACCACCTACAGCCTGTAGTGCGATTGGCAAAATTCCACCGCTCCCGGTTGATTTTCTCCAATCAGGGCCACAGGGGGTGTCTATCTGCCTGTCAATCACTGCTCAGGCACGTACACGCATATATAGCGTTCTCCCCTCCCCCTTCCCCGTGCACGAGCTGCAGAAAGAAAGACCAAAACTCCGGTGAATATTGGAGTGGCTTTTCAGAAGTGGCGTGAGCTCCAGGATTTTAAAGATCTGAAGAACGATGCAGACGTAGCCACATTTCTTCTCGACAGGTAACATAATTACCATGAATGATTTATCTTTCACTTGGTTATTAGTAGTCAAAAGTCCACAAAGCTACATTGCTGAGGATGATAGTAACGTTAGCACAGTGGTCGGTTTGATGTGATGCTGAAATGGCTAATGCTAGCCTGCTAGTTAGCACCGTTTTACTGTTGGTGAGTAAAGTTAACATTGTGTTAGTGTTTAGTTATTGAAAATGTTGTCTGTCTGACATGCCGGCAGTTCTGTCAAACTCCCTTGTGTGGGAGGGGCTTAGGAGACGGTTTGGGCTGCAGCAGAAAGGGGGGAGGGACTGAGAAGTTGTCGATGTTCAAATTTGTTAGCAAAGTCCTGGCTCTTCACAATCTTACCTACAGCAGCTTTAACGATGGTTCAATTCCATCAAGTGTCCCAGTAAGCTATTTCAGTGAGTCAGCATGCACAATACCAGGACCTCTCCTAAGTGGAATGCAGCCATCATTAATGGGTTTGAATAGACCTGTGTTTTTTCCTACTACGACATGTCAACATGTCTGCCGTGAAAAAGGTCTATTGCTCATGTTTCTACTGGATAGATGTTGCCATAGACACAGACCCAGAATAGAGGAAAGGAGCACCAGTGATTAAGCTGCCAATTATGTGGAAGTTGAAATTGGCCTTTATCCCAGAATAAAAATTCCTCCAAATTCAGTAACTCTCCTCCTGAATACTTATATAAATAGTCCTTCCTAGTCCATCCGTTGACTTTGAAGCCAAATTAAGGTTTATATGATGATGCAATCATATCATTATATTAAAAGTAATTATAATATACATAATTTCTTTCTTGTAAGATTTCCACTAATTATCATTTTCATTATAGATGAATCTTCTGATTATTTTTCTTGATTCATGGAATAATTATTTTGCCTAAAAAATGTCAGAAGCTAGTAAAATGTATTTTAAATGTGCTTGTTTTGTCCGCCCAACAGTCTTAAACCCACAGGCATTGAATTGACCATCATAGAGGGCGAAGAAAACCAGCAAATATTTACAGGTAGAACCAGTGAACGGTGGCCGTTTTGCTTAAAGAAACAACAGTTTTGTCGACTAAAACATGCAATTGACTAATAATTACAGCTGCACTTGTAATAAAGAAATCTTTTATTTATAAGTTGCTTCTGCCTTCTCACTTTCAGTTGTTCTGCCGGTCTGTTTATTGATGCAAAGTTTGAGAAATCGAATATGTCTGTCTTCAAACAGCCAGAAGGGCGTTTGTTAGTAGCCGGAAAACAGCCCTGCATTAAGATTAACGAATGGGCTGCAATGGTGGGGGCGTGTTGCTTCAGGCACCATTGACACGATGAAATACGATGCGGGAAGTTCAGTTTGAGTTATAAATCTCTGAGTTTGAGTGCTAATCAGACACCAAAACACAGCAGCAGTTTTTATATACTAGGAGACAGGATTGTGCATCTCTGACGGGGATCTTTCTTTCTTTCTTTCGCTGTGACAGTCTCTCAGCAAATACAGTGTTACACGTTACACAAAGTAATCTACAAGCAATCTGCACTTGCATAGTCCCAATTCAAATGAATGAGGGGGCTGAGGTTTTTATTGCAAGGCTAATGGTATAAACGCAGCCTTACCTATCATTTATCTTCCACTGAAATGAATGACTTCAACCCTCCATCAATCCAACAATGTGTAAAAAGAAAAAAACACTATTCACTATTCATCATGTAGAATGCAGTATGCAATAAAACTGAACATTAAGCAGAAGTTACCTTACAGAGCAAGAGAAAAAAGATCTTTACACACCGGGTAAGTTTTCTTTTTTCCATCACTTTCTCTCTGGCTTCAGCAGCTTCCCCAGAAGGACCTCAAACTGTCCCACCGACATGGTTGCTAAGCTGGTGCGAAAATATTCAAAACGGTTATTGACAACTGCTGCAAATTTTGCATCGCTGCCGGTAGTTTTGATGCAAAAAATATTCTCAGTTGATTATTTTGCATTTTCATGTTGTTTATTCATCATGTGTAAAGGGCTTAAGACTTTCTAACTTACCTATATACCTATTTTTACTCCTTTTTGTCCCATGTGTGGTATGACCCAGTCCTTCTAAACTTCAGTCATTGTTGTTAGTGCACTAGCAGTCACTGTAGTGAAGTGACAAGGCCATGATCCCTCACTGGCTTCCCACCCAGGTATTATATGCCTGTGTGTTCACATATGTTCGTTGGAACATGTCACCAATTACCAGAAGGAAGCACTACCAGAGAGTGAACCTGGGTCTCTGCAGTGGTAGGGTGTGTGCTTTGCCTGTACACCCCCACCACTGGTACATGAATGAATTTTTGTAATCATAATATTCAACCTGGTGTGTCTCCCACTTTTGGCCATCATATTTCCTAGAACATGTCCCCTTAATTGTTTTTTTCTACATGAACAAGGCACAAAGAATCACATTTTTGTTTGTTCATGCAGTGTACACCGACTACATGCTGGGTATTTCTATTTACTGTACTGCATGTGATCAGTATAATCATACCTTTCGGTTACAGAATTAGCATATTGTTAGTTTATTTAAAAAAATTCAGAGGCAGCTTATGAATTTAGCGGCTGTATGAAAGCAAAATGCTGCACAGAGATTGGCTTTCTCGAAAAATCGTCTCACACACACACACACGCGCCCCTTGTACACTCATGCATCAGAATGAGAAACGGCAAGGTGTCCGAATCTTAACGGGGTGGTTTGTGGGGAGTGGGGGCATTTGTAATTTCTTATTCGCCACTAATTACAGCGGTAACAAGACCCAGGAGAAGTGACGGCTGCTGGTTTAGACGTCTGCCGGCTTGATAGCAGGGTTAATTAACAGCCTTCCACCAAGATTAAGATGGGACGAAAACTAAATAGATCGAGATACACACATACTCAATCACCTGCACACATAAGCAGGCACTCATGCAGGCGCCACACACACACACACACACACACACACACACACACACACACACACACACACACACACACACTAAATAGCCCTTTCACTCAGAACTTGGATTAAGATAGCCACGCTATCCCATTTATGTCAGCAGAAAATTAGCCTCCCGCTCGGTTGGACGGGCTCAGCAGACGCAGAGCCACAAGCCTCGGATCTAATGCGTTCATTCATACACCTGTGTGACTTACTGCTACTGGCATGTGCGTGGGCGGATCATTTTGTTGATCCTGAGAATGTGACTCAGGAGAGAAAGCAGACAAAGTAAATGGCATTAGTGGGCTGACCGCTACATGGCTGCAAACCCTTTAATGCCCATGTTGTATTCCCCTGCTGAGCACCTACAATGATCCTATCCATCTTACCTCCCTTTGTAATGTCATGAAGTGCGGCTCTGGGTCTGAAAGATTTGTCTAAAGCCCTGCCCGATGTGTCCCCATCTCCACCTAGCCTGGTGGTGGGTGCCTTCATGCAGACACACACAGACTAGACACTGCTAGGTTAATGTGGCACATTCATTGGGCCGTAGCGTGTGTTGCCTCCCCTACCAGCTGTCCTAATGTAACTTCTTTAGGAGACTCCATTTGGACAGAGAGCCTGTATGAATAAAAGAAAGCTCTTTCTCCTTTCTCCCTCCCCGTCTTCGCTGCTATATTTGGCCGGCAGGGTTAGGAGATTGGGACATGGAGACACACGGTTGGTGTGGTTTGCCCCACGGGCATACAGAAAGGGTTGGAGAAAGAGAGGGGAAGAGAAAGAGAGAAGGATAGTGTGTGTATGTTTGCACGAAACCACATCAATGTCAGTTTTTTTTGTTTTTTTTCCACATACTGCAAAGAGTGATTTGTTCGACAAAGTGTCAAACATGACGAAACTCAACTATATATGCTTCAGAAACACGACGCCATACGCGTGCTCACACGTAAGTCGAGCCAAAATACAAGCGGCTGGTGTGATATGCTAATTTAAATATCACATATATCAAACCGTGATTTACATTCATTGTAAAATTGTTAAATGCAACACAGGTTTTCCACGATAAAGGTTCTCAATTGTTTTTCAGCCAAGGGCCCCTTACAAGATAGAGCAGTGTTTCTCAAATGGGGGTATGTGTACCCCTATGGGTACTTTGGAGGACTGCAGGGGGTACGTGAGATATTTAACAAAACGTTTAATAGTTACAAGACTGTTGTCCAGAACATTGTTCCTCTTTATGTAGAATTTTTTTGACATTTGTGTCGCCTTCTTTGGACCTTACCATGCCTTCCTTTCTTCTACTGTCCTTATACTTTTTACAAGTTTCTCGCTTTTTTCTTCTTCTGTCACTATGTCACTTCCTTCCTTCTTTCTACCATCTTTTTCCAAGTTTTTGTCTTTTTTACAGTTTTTGTCTCTTTTTCTCATTAGCATTTACATTTTTTTTTCAGTGACAAGGCTGTTGTTTAGTAAATCTATCGCTGACAGCGCTGTACTGTTCCTGTTTATATACACTTTTTTTTCCTACCGAAAATTATTAGCGCTGGTCAGGGGGTACTTGGCTTAAAGAAATAATTCATAAGGTGTACATCATTGAACAAAGTTTGAGAACCACTGAGATAGATTATATACCGGGGACCCCCTCATGGATGTCCTTTGGAATAATTTGATGTAGCCCATTTCTTACACTTTTACACTATAGTTGTAGTTATGCGAAAGAACATCACAGGGGAAATGTAGAAAGATAATTTATTAAAAATGTTTGCACCATCTCAACACAGAATACGTAGACTGGGTAAACGTAGCCCGATCTGCCGGCGATTTGATTTCGCCCTGGTCTGATTGGTTGAAGGACTATCCAATTGCGTGCAGAGTCATTTGAACTATATGCCCGTTGATCACGCCTCTTGTGCAGTAGAAAATACAGAGCAGACTCCCCAGACTAATGTTCAATCTTAAAAGATTGAGCTTGGTCTGGTGATAGCCTGACTACAGAATACCCATAAAACAATGCAATTGACATCAATTCAACTAGGTGTAAGTAACACTACCTAAACAAAATATCAAAGGCAGATCAAGAGAAACAGATTCCCATTTAAAGTGCATTTCGGAACACACACACACACACACACACACACACACACACACACACACACACAGATACATAGAATTGTGAAGTGTCTCTTAGTGCGCACTTAGGCCAAATGGACTCTGAAACATGGATTCTGATTACGGTATTTAAAATAATATAGCATACAATTTGTTGGATTAGAACGTGATCTATTCACTTTTTTATATTTTAAAAATGTAGATATTTGAAGCCTTTACAAAATTAATAATTCAAAACTTTCAATGCCCCCCCCCCCCCGGATCTTACTTTGGGAGTCACTGGTCTAGGGAGTAGGCCTAAGTGCTCATACACTACAAGGTCCATTATTATTACAACACCTCATAGAGCAACGTATTTAGGTCTGTTATTAGCACAACATCACTCCGCTGGCAAACGGGGTGACTTTATCAAGAAGAGCAAACTAAATACTTGCAGCCTATGCGTGGAAATAATTGAAAAATGCTTGAAATGTAAATACACGCAAAATCCTGACCCATGATAGCTAGATAACCAGCTTTCACTTCATTATTGTGTGTTGTACATGTTTTCTGTTCGGGAGGGAGAGTTATTTTACCCTGACCAATCAGTAGCGACTGACCATCCCGTTGATACAATTGGCACAGAAGGTGTGGAGGCAGTTTTTAGGAACAGTCAACTGAACATTTATCATGTCCTTTGAATAAATAGGTCAACCTTAGTTTTTATACCTGTAAGTCGACTCACAACCTCATATAGCTGCTGCAATCTCGTCCCATTTTTGTTCTTATTATGGCTCGGGCACAGGGAGTCATTAAGGAATAACCCTTTCTCAATCCCATCTAGTTCTGATGAGCCCAACATTGCACATTTTTATCAATGAAAAAAATCAGAGACATGGACGACTGCAAACCAGGCTAAATCCATGCCTTCCGGGCCAAACCCCAGCCAGCTCAGGCCTTTATCTAGACTAGAGAGATCTGCCAGTGCACAGAAATTGCAGTGACACCCTGCCTCTCTCCTATGCACATTCAGATTTATCCGCTGCGCGAGTGGCGCTGTCTTCGATGTATTATGCAAAGCCGATGGTGGGTCCATGTGGAAAGAGGAAGAGAGTGCTTGGTCCCGTTCGAAAGAATAAGTTGCAGTGGCGTCTCTGCTAACAGCTTCCTACATTAGCACCCCCGGAGAGTCATGCCTCAATGACAGCACTGTGCTCAAAGAGGAACTGGGAGACAGGGAGCGGCAAAATGGGGGAGAACAGAGGTAGGAAGGGAAGAGAGTAAGGTATTGTTCCTTGCAGCTAATTGGATTTTTGACCTTAAAAAGGAAAAGGGGGAAAAAAAGCTAGCGGAGAAAAGCTCCTGAAGAGAGGGAAGGGCGGACGAATGAGGGAAGGCAAGTTTGTAAGTTGTAGTGGCACTAGGGGGGTGGGGGGGTGGGGTTGAGTGGCCACTGCGTCTGTGGATAAGGACACTGAAAAAGAGGCGAGAAGGAGAGGGCGATGACAGGAGGGTTGAAGATGAGTTGGAACAGAGGGGAGGAGGGGAACAGACAGAGCGATGTCTGAGATTGAAATGCAGAGAAGAGGATGAGGGGGGCTGAAAGTTTCATGAGGGTGTAACGATAGAAGCACCACATTTTCTCACACCATCTGCGAAAAAAGCATTCCTCCGGGGCGGCTGATGCAGAGCTCAAGTGTGTATCGGAGTGGAATTGTGTGCTGCGCGCTGTGTTCATGGGACTCCAGGAGGGGTCTGTCTGGCCGGAGGATGTGTGCTCCGTTATTCACATATCAACGGTGAATTCATCAGGGAGGAGAAGAGAACAATGGAAGCAAAACAG